>NC_081411.1:595553905-595853905 GCF_030272615.1 Cryptomeria japonica
GACATATGCAGATTTTGCAGTCCTCTTTTGTAGCACAATTACTCTAACATATAGATTGTGTACACTTCATGCTCAACAAATACATCACCGAATCATTCCACACATCACAACTTAACAACTTGCCTTCACAAATTATTTATCCTTTATTATATATCCTCTGCAACACCTCCAAACATTAATTAGGTCAAGACCAATAGGACCTATCAAATGAAACGTGTGACCCAAATTAGATCGACTTCAAACATGTATTATCAACCAGATTAAGATTTGGATTAACCCAACATATAGTTGAAACTCAAACACATATTATAACATCCTTCAAATAAATTAGAATAGGTAAGGACCAATCACAAATGAAGGAACTCACACTATCAGATCATTAAATATCAACACCACTATCAAAACTATAAACTATTTTGTCATTACACCACCAAGGAGAAATAGAAATCATCATGTGGATGGGAAGATAAAGGAAATGCAAACCATAAACAACCTTTCTTCAATCATCTCATGAATTAATTTATCATCAAATTATGGCACAAGTAAAGAAACCTGTCGATTTGATATTAACAGGGAAAAGTGAATAGATTGTGACACTTCAATACATAAGATATATAATTGTGGAGTAGTCATTCATCTAAAACTCATATTACTAAACCCTTGTATTATCTTGAATAAATTCCCAAATCTACACAAGCATACTAATCATTATGGAAGAATGCAAAGCATTCTAGTAGACAACTGAGACTCATTACTCTATTAAATTGTAATCTAGATAACAAACCCTTCTAACTCTTTCTACACAAATGTGTATGACATGAAATCCAAGAAGTATGTAGCTTACACACTACTGACCTCAACTCCTAAACTGCACAAAAAAAACATGCAATGCAGTAGAATACTAAAACAAAATACCAACACTCAAGCATAGGAAAATATATTGTTCAACGCTTGGACAAATTTCCTTAACAGCATAAGCATGAAACCAAACTCCAGCATCAATCAACACAACTCCTTGAGCATGTATCTAGAAACTAATGCAACTGTATACCATAACTAAGACATAAAGAATATATAGAAATGTGTTACTATATACTTACCATACTTATACACTGATATATTGTCATGGATACAACTGGTGATCTTTTGGACTATCTTCGATCATGTTGTTCATGTAAAAACCTAAATTAAACCACCTCTGCCAAATTTCAAATCATCTCTCTCAAATGTCTCAATGCACATATCATTTTTCAGCCTCTTCTACTTCACCAATGGCCTCAAGTTGACATCAATGATAACACATACTAAGTTGACATTAATGACAACACCATGCCTGCACATATCGATAACACTTTAGTCTTACTGTCCCTTTACTAGGTCTTACTAACCATGACTCTTTATGTGCATTGTCTTCATATATTTTTAGGGACCATATAGACCTGTAGCTACTCTTGTGTCATCTTTTGTCATTGAATCTAGAAGACTATGATGGTCACCATGTCCTCTATCTTCTCTTTGTCCTTGAGATTCCATTAAAATGGTATGAACATTGTGTGTAGACTGCCCTCTTAATCTTAAAAAAAAAATTTCATTGTTCTCTCTTTAATTGCCTTTAGAGATTATGACTATCATTGACCCCTTGGACTACATATGTATCTTTATATTCTCATTATGATTATCATTTTGTGGGGCCTTATTTTGGGAAGGACTATCATTCTTGGATATTGTGAATTTCTCTTGTCCATATTGTTGTTGTTCTTTTCCTGTTCATTTTCATCTATAGAAGACTCCTTGACCTTTGTCACTTTTATCTCTGCCTTCACAAGATAGTTGTCTCAAAATGAAAACCTCTTTAGATTTTCACCTGCAATCTCTTGGTATTTGTCTCACTTTATTATATTGTCTTTCATTATAAAAATTATCATTTCTATCTTGTGTTTTGGATCCTTCTTGCACGTTGACATTCATATAATCTCAAAAATATTAAAGATAATTCTCCTTCATAGTCTCAAAATCTCATACATTGTGAGCTTGCAGCCTATTGTCCTTTATTCTTTGATATCTTCTTATATATTTCTCTTAATGCAAACCTATTTATTTTGACAAAGATCCCTAAAATATAAAAATATTTTGTTAAGTACAACAATGAGATTCAAAACTGAAACATAGGTGACAATGTGTCACCAATTCTTACTTGCAAGTTTTATAATTTGTCAATAGTATATATTTATTTCCTTCATGATTTCCTTCCACTCTTCACATCTTACTTGTAATTTTCCTTAACATGCATCTTAGCCTTTTTTCCTTTATAGGATTGTCTTTTTCTTATGAAGTCCTTATCATTTATGATTGAAAAAATAATGCTATTCACCTTCAAATTGATGTCTTGTTGCATGGTCACTATTGTCACAAAAGTTTGCACCCTACGATGATCAAACTTGATCATCAACCTTGTGAAACATTGAATCAACCTCTCAAGTGTGGGACCTTGTGAAATGTGAGGTTGAATCTCCGGAGAAGGCCAGCTTCCTTTCTAATTTGAGTATAGGTGTTGGACCAACCTGACATATGAAAATATTAATCTAAGATTTGACAAGGAAAAGAGAGAGAGAGAGAGAGAGAGAGAGAGAGAGAGAGAGAGGTTTCTCAAAAGAAGGAAATAAGGTTTGCACCTAGACTGGAAGTGATCTTCCCTACCTATGACTGCACAAAACACAAATAAAACCATCTAAGGCATGCACAAGATTCTATCCTAATTAGCTTCCAAAATACAGAGTGAAGGTTGGAATTTGCAAGATAGCAAGAGGAACTGATCTAGTTCACAGATGATATCCACAAGAAATCAACACAATCATCTATACTAAGAAAATAAATTAAAATGCATTCAAACAAAAGGGTAAAAACAATACACAAGTTGAAAGAACCGAATGAAGGAAAAATAGGCGAATTTTATTCATGAAAGGGCAAGGCAAAATTTTACAAGTGCAGAGAAACATAAGTTTTATGTAGAAGAAAAGAAAGAAGATTCGGTACAAATGTTACAGATTTGCCTTTATAGTTTAGGCATAACTCAGATGGTTACAGTTAAGAAACCCTAACCTTCGCTCGGGTTAGGTTACAAAATATCAAAGGGAAGGAAGATCATATTAAGGACGATTTGATAGTGTGTTGAATCCGGCTCTGAGAGCGTCCTCTACCTCTAGGAAAACAAAATACCTACAAAATGAGGAAATCTTTTCAAATGATGTGTATGAGATGGTGTATGCGAGAGAAAAATTCCTCATTTTGCATGGAATGGGCATGGGTAGTGTCTAAAATCGGCCTTGGTGATGGAATCCGATTGTTGGATGAAATCTGATCCAAAATCGGGTGCCAACTAGGTCGAAAAGGGGCCTCGACCATCGAGTCGACAACGACCCTGCACAGAGGTTTGAATGCCAACAACTCAAAAAAAATTGAATGTTGATCGTCGATCTGAGAGATTTGCGTGAAGATGGACACACGAGATCTCTCCATGTAAGTGCCCACCAGGCCCAATGCAAGATTAAAACATAGCCATTCAATCGCCCATTAAGTGAGAATCAATGGCCGCAAACGAGCCATGTTGTGGGCTAGACCCACCAAAGTCATCACATGTTTCCTCGTCGGCCTCATCGCTTATCACCTAGTCACGCAAAAGTGGAACTGTCGCAGCAAGGACCAAAAGCCAAAAACTCTCAACCACACGATATAGCAAAAGGAAACCCTCGCCAACAACCTCATCCCCTCACACCATCACTTATCGTGTTGTCAGGCAAAAATGGAAATTCGGAATAGGGAACAAAAGCGGAAGTGTTCTTGTTCGATGCGACAAAGAGGTACCAAGGAACTTCGCCAACCGGTACCAAGTGAAAAGGGGTCAGTCTCACCATGAACTTAGGACCCTTCAACTGGTGACCCTTAAATGATTTGATCGTTGCGACCGGTCAACTTAAAAATAGAACTTAGAGCCCGAATAGATGAAAAGACCCCAACTTCTTGTCGCCAACATTGTGTGCATAACACACAAGTTATGCAAAACAAAAGATTTCTCAGATCAGTTATCTTCAAGGGGAGGGTTGACACAAAAGGGTAAACAATCGCAATTCTTTCATTTTTGTTATATACAACCATTACTTGTCATTGTCATGAGCTTGGTTTGTCCATTGTCATTGTTTACACTGTACTTGCCTCTTCTTGCATAGAATGTCATGAACATTTTCCTTTTTTTCTTGCTCACTTTTCTTACCATATGCCTTCTCTTAGAACGTTGTCTTCTTTTGTATTGCATAAACCTCCTAAAGAGATCACACTAGTATCATTTATCTTTCTAAGAAGAAGTACCCTTGAATTGAAATTTATTCTTGGTACTTGCAAAATCTATATCTTTAGCCTTATCGATGGCTTCATAGATAGTATTAAGATTTAGAGCCTTAATCTATCCTTTTAGAGGATCTATTAATCCATCCATGAATAGAACTATCAACCTCCTCTTTGATATGTCAAGAACCAAAATAGATAATCTCTGGAAATCAACAATGTAATTTTCCTTAGAACCCCATTGTTTCAATTGATCTAACTCTTTAAAATAAAGTTTTGAATATTGCTTATATATCATCAAACCTGGCAATCAGTCTCTCAATGAACTCTTCATAAGATGTAATCTAATCAGCATCACATTGTGACCATCCCATGGTGCCACAATTCATGTGCAACTCCATATAGATTTATAGAAGCATATTTTGTTGCTTCTTCATGTATGGGTTGAGTTGGGAGTAAGTGTCAACTCTTCAAACCCACACTCTTGTTGTAGTTTTACTTGATCCATCATAGAACAAAAGGTTAAGTTTCCCAATCTTCCTTCATAAATCATTATCATGGTATCTATTATCCTTGTTAGGCATATGCCTCATCCTAATATCCATATAACCTTGAAGGGATATATCATGCTAAACATGTGTGCTTGCATTTACCTAGTCTTATCTGAATTGGTCTTCTAAATCAGTTAATGTGGTCTCATTTCTACCTTGGGGCTAAACTCTAGGTGGAAAAATCGGCATCAGAAGTATAGAATTTGTTGCTATAATATGCTAATTTGTTTATGTATTTTTTATTGAGTTGTCTCCTTGGCCATTGTTACCTCCATTATTTCTACCATGGTTATTGTTATTGTCCAGTTGTTATTGTTATTATTGCTAATCATAGTCTAAGCCATCATATCCAACAAGTAAGTCATATGTTGATTTGTTGTTTGTTGTTCTACAATAAAGTTATTTAGAATACCAATTGTAGGGTTTCCTCTTTCCCCATATTTTCTTCTCTCTGTTCCAAACTACATGTAGAAGAGTTTGGACTATTTGTACCACTGCTAGAGGAACCTTGATGAATATCGAATATGTTCAAAGCACTTTCACCTTTTAGTACTTGAGTGGGCTACCACTATAGAACTCTACTTTGTTCTATGTTATAACATCTCCTTTCCTTTCACCCATAGACACAGACTTGTAGAAAAACCAACTCAAAATTTTCCTTAGATTTTCATCACAATAATCTCTTTTTTTTGTTATCTTAGATTATGTATTGTTGAATGATTAGTTTTTTTGATATGCGTGTTTGATAAATTGTTGTTTAATGTTTGAGTTCATATAATACATTATAGATAAAAATAAGTAAATAAAAATCAATCTATTATCCTTTATTTTCAATAGAAACCAACCAACAATGGAACATTCCAATGCAACAGAAGCCAAAATTTATTCACCAATATTTATGACAAAGTGCTTAGAGCATACCAAATGATGAGGTCAACCCAGCAAAAGAGCTCGTCCCTCAAATATAAGTCATGCCAAGATTGAAATGGTTCACAAGAAGGAAAAGAAGACTCTCGTGAGAAAATAAGTTATGCTAAATAAAGGATATCCATGATAGCTCAAGGAAAAGAGCGGCCCACACAAATTATTTCTCAACTTGATACTTTAATGTTTCCCTTTAATTGAATCGGTGCATATGATGAGGATGATATTCGTTATTTTCTCCATACCAAACTTTAGGAGGAGCGGCCAATATTAGTATGATTTCCATATCAATAATAAATTTTCCCTTTCTTTTTAAATTAAATTTGAACTTGATGGAAATAATAATAAATTGACTATTAAATTCTCTCTTAATAATTATTAAAGTCGCTTTAATACTTTATTAAATTAAATAAATAATATTACTTTTGTGATTTATTTTTTAGGGATAATATTAAATAATTAAATTAATTAATTTCCTTAATTTGACTAAAGCGTATGGGAAATAAACACACTAATAAATCCTTTCGAAGTGACTATGTGAAGAGGACATTACAACTCTTTTCAGCTTAAAAAATACTACATATATAAACAAAGAAAAAATATGCATTGCATTTTATTTTGATGTATTAATCATGCTTAGGTTGTTGCTTAGATGTCATCTTGCTTATGTGGCAAGGTAGTATTAGAGGTAGGTAGGATATTTGTCCTCTATATGTACCTTCCTCCTATGCAATTTTTACCTACTCAATACATCAATCTTCATTTGAGCTTTTTCTTCTCTCTTTCTTGTTTTCAATTTGCCTAACTTATTCCTTGGCAAATCTCACATAGTATCAGATTTATGTTAGTGCAAACGAAATTGCATACAATTTGCAAGCAAGCGCAACCATAATTGGACGTGAGGATTGTAAATCAAAGTTGAGGTTCTCAAGTTTTATAGATATTTTTCTAGGTCAGCAAATATTTGGCATGCTTTGATCATTATTTGCAAAAAAAATAATATTCGGCAAAAACTATTCCTTATAATTATAACAACAGTTTCTCTCACACTCGAAATGGATACCTTTTGTAACTAACTTCTTTTTCGGCATAAATTTGCTAATTTAAAAGTTGACCGTTTAGGTAGATTTTTTCATTTTGGAGATGAGACTGAATTATAAAAGTTGTTGCTAATAACTCAATGATGAGCAAATAGTACCAAACCGGTACTGAGAGGGGGGGTGAATCAGTACAGGCAAAATACTATTTCTAAACCGGTTCAATAGCAATTACTCCAAATGGCTGGCAAACAGTGACACCGGTTTGAAGCAGAGTGAAACCGGTAAAACCCAGAACAACTAAAACAATCATAAACCGGTTACTCACTTATCTTCCTACTCAAATCAAAACTACACTACCATTTCACCCTTATGTATGAACAGGTAATCTATCATCATATCTTCACAACAGCTAGTTCAACATGTTTTATTGACAGGCATAAAACACAAAACCATTATATGCTTAATAGGTAACATCAAAGCACTACAAGATAAAAGCATCACACATGACACACATATTTTTCACGTGGAAACCCAACTGGGAAAAACCACGGTGGGGATGAATACCCACAAGCTTGTTGTTGAACTCTTTAGAAGTCCACTCTATTAGGAGCCTTGTCCGGTTAAAGACATTACAATAGGTTCTGCTAGGAATCGATCCTGTTAGGGATCACCCGGTTAAGGGATGGCTACAATACCCGGTTAAGGGTTAAACCCGGTTAGGATTACCTTGTTAGAGGATTTCAAGAACTCAATAGCTAAAGGATCTCCAGAGCTCTATAGCTTCCCAGAACTCAATAACTTCGAGTTACCCTGTTAAGGGATTTGTATCAAGTCGGTTAAGGCTACCCTGTTAAGGGATTTCACAACTGTTGAAATGGTTAAAGATCAACAGGAATTACAATGATCTGGTAACAGCACTCAATGCTAATGCAGATCCATTTTGGCTCCTCTTCTCCTTCTGCACATTCACTTTGCAAGTGTCTCTTCTCTCCTTTGGTCTGGCAAGAATTACGTATCACTTCCCTTGGATACACACATACAACTTTTGCCAACAACTCTTGAAAGAAACACAACATCGACCTTATAGGAAACAGATAGGTCGGTAGCAAAAACCCTAAACCCTAAACCTATTGGGTTAAACAATTCAACTGGTTCAATCCTGACCGTTGAATCATACTGCATTAAATGCAACAATCTTGAATCGATCTCAAGACATTCTCCATCGTCCATTATCCACCAATTTCATGGCAGCTGATAACCCGTCACGCGTTGTCACCATTTGACAAACTTCACACATTCCCAAGGTAGATAGGAATAGTCTTCTTCATGCAAGATCCTTCACGCGCATAGGGCTTACATGGCAACACGATCAATTCTTCGTTATACTGCTAACTCATCACACAAAGATCACCGATTGAGTCACACAGGCTTGAGGTACTCCAACCGAAAATCCTAAAGTGGAAACTACCTACCAACCGGTAGTCATACAATGCTTCCATGTGCCTGTTCCCATAACTACATGTCAATTCACCTTGACATGCCAGTTCATCTTGAACAAATATACCGCTCCACTTTGGCATATATACTGGTTCATACATATGTCAGTTCTCTCTTCTCACATGTCACATGTGCCGGTTCACATCATGTCACATATTGACATCAATGACAACATACAATATCATTATGTCTTCATACCGGTTCACATAATGCCAACAATCTCCCCCTTTGGCATTGATGGCAATATACAAAGATATCTCTCCGCTTCACATCTTCTCCCCCTTTGACAACAATGCCAAAGTGGAGGCACAAGCATCCCTATTCCATTATGCTACTCCCCCTAAGGAGTAGCATCCCTCAACACATCAATCAACAAAAATTTGACTATGCAATACCTGACTGATGTGGAACAAATACTTTTAGTTCACCTCCTAAAGGGGCAGTACCCCTAATTCACCTCTTAAATGCACAAATGTAGTCTTTGGGAGAGGCTTGGTGAATATGTCTGCTAACTGCTCCTTACTGGAAACATGTTCCAATGCAATCTCTTTATTCTGAACCTTTTCCCTCAAGAAATGATACTTAAGCTCAAAATGTTTGGTTCTAGAATGTAAAACCGGATTCTTTGAAATATTGATAGCACTTGTGTTATCATAGAATATACATACCGGTTCAGATACAGGGATTTTGAAGCCATTTATAACATGCTTCATCCAGATTGTTTGAGTGTAGTTCATGAAGGTTGCAACACACTTCGCTTCTACTGTAGACTAAGAGATATAACTCTGCTTTTTACTCATCCATGAGACCAGTCTACCGCTGAGAAAGAATGCACCATCGGCTGTGCTTTTTCGGCCATCCACATTACTTGCCCAATTAGCATCTGTGAATACTTTTAGAATGAAATCATTGTTGTATGGGTACCACAATCTATAGTCAACTGTTCCCTTCAGATACCTAAGAATCCACTTGACTGCAACCAAGTGGGATTCTCTTGGACTTTTTTGGAACCTTGCAGTAATGTCAATTGCATGTGCAATATCTGGTCTACTATGCACTACATAATGCAACTTACCAATCGTTGATTGGTATTCTTTCTCATCAACCAGTGCAGAATCATCCTCTTTTGACAATTTGCAACCGGTCACCACCAGTGTACCAACCGGTTTGCTATCTTCCATGCCAAAGGTCTTTAGCACCTCTTTGACATATTTGGACTGAGTGATAAAGATTCCATCTTTCATCTGTTGGATCTACAGTCCAATGAAGAACTTAATCTCCCCTATGAGTGACATCTCAAACTCTTTCTTCATCTCATCAACAAACTCATGACTCATCTTGTCATCTCCACCAAAGATAATGTCATCAACAAAAACCTCACAAATCAGGATCTAATCTCCTTCAGACTTCAAGTAGATATTACTATCTTCACTTGTTCTCTCAAATCCAATCATCACAAGATGGGAATGTAGACGTTCATACCATGCTCTAGGTGCCTGCTTTAGACCATATAAGGCTTTATGTAGCCTGCACACCATATCACTGTCTTTAGATAGGGAAAACCCATCTAGTCGCTCTATATACACCTCCTCTTCAAGTACACCACTTAGGAATGCAGATTTTACATCCATTTGATATACCTTGAATCCTTTAAAAGCTGCATATGCAAGAAGCATACGAACTCCTTCCAATCTGGCTATAGGAGCAAAGGTTTCTCCATAGTCTTCTCCTTCTTCTTGAGCATATCCTTTGCACACCAATCTGGCTTTATTCCTAATCACTGTGCCATCCTCATTCAACTTGTTTCTGAACACCCATTTGGTGCCAATGACATTTTTATGTTCTGGTCTGGGTACCAAGGACCATGTACCATTTTTCTCTATCTAGTCAAGTTCCTCTTCCATTGCCTTGATCCAGTCTTCATCTTTATGAGCCTCTTTGAATGATTTAGGCTCAAATTCAGAGATCATACATGAGTTTTCTCTGATCTTTTTTCTTGTAAGGATTCCTATATCCTTATCTCCTATGATCTACTTAGGATCATGATTTAGCTTGACATATCGAGGAATGGTCTTTACTGGTTCTTCTTGCTTTTCCTCTTCATCCTCATCTTCATCAATATCAACATTCACCGGTTCAGGAACACTGTTACTGGTACTTGGTTGACTGACAACCGATTCCCAGAAGGTTGCAACTAGTTCATTTACAGCTTGCTCACTGTCGGTTTTCTCAGTTTTCTCAGAGGATTCATCAACTCTTACATTGATACTTTCCATAATTCTCTGAGTCCTATTGTTGTAACACTTGAGAGCTTTACTCTTGGTGGAATATCCTAAGAATATTCCCTCATCACATTTAGCTTCAAATTTGCCCTGATGTTCACTCCTCTTGATGTAACATTTGCTACCAAATACCCTAAAGTAGCTAACCATGGGTGTCTTATCGGTCCAATACTCATACGGAGTTTTGTCCTTACCTTTCTTGATGAGTACTCGATTCATTGTGTAGATTGCAGTGCTCACCACTTCTCTCCAAAAGGTGTGAGCTACCTTTCCTTGAATCAACATGGTTCTAGCTGCTTCAACCACAGTCCGGTTATTCCTCTCTGCTAGGCCATTCTACTATGGAGTCCAGGGGGCAGACAGTTGCCTCTTGATGCCAAATTCTTCACAATACTTGTTGAATTCACTGGAAGTGAATTCCCCTCCTTGATCAATTCTGAGACACTTGATCCTTTTACCACTTTCCTTCTCAACTAATGCTCTGAAAGCTTTGAACTTCACAAAGGCTTCAGACTTGTCTTTCAAGAATGTGACCCACATCATTCTTGAGTAGTCATCAGTGAGAATCATGAAGTACCTATCACCCTGCACACTTCTAGTTTTCATAGGACTACACAAATCAGTATGCACAAGATCAAGCAAGTTGTCAGTAGTGAAAGATTTACCTTTAAAGGTTGAGGAAGACATTTTCCCCAATTGACACTCTCTACACAAGCTATTATCTAGCTTGCTTAGCACCGGCAACCCTCTAACTGCCTTGATCTTACTAGCCTTCACAATGTTATCAAAGTTTACATGGCAGAGTCTCCTATGCCATATCCAACTATCATCAAACTTAGCCATAAGACATGTACTTATATTTGAGTTCAAATGAAATAGGTTACCTTTGGTCTGCATGCCGGTGGCCACCAATTCACCATCTTTTCCTTTTATTCTGCAGACTCCATTTTTGAATTCTAGAGTGAGGCCACTATCATTCAGCTGGGCAACACTCAGAAGGTTGTGTCTGAGACCATCAACCCAATACACATTGTCAGCACTACTCTTTCCATTCAGAGAGATGGACCCTATGCCTTTGACCATGCATGGTGCATCATTGCCAAAGCGAACCACACCACCATCATACTCTTCCAAGGATAGAAACTTGCTCGGGTCACCTATCATATGGTGAGAACAGCCATTGCCAATGATCCACTCATTGGAATTATCAAACCGGGAGACAAGAGCCTTCTTGTCTGCCACATTTTCTTTCACAGCAACAAACACAATATCTTCATTTTCTTCATCCTTTGATTCTTCATCTGTGGCACCTTCATCAACTGCCACAAAACAATTTCTTCGGTTTCCTCCTTTGAATTTCCTGAACCTTTCTCGTTTGTCCTTGTTATCGCCATTAGGATAGTTTATAGCAATATGTCCTATCTAGTTACAAGAAAAGCAATTCAAAGGTAGCTTACCTTTGTATTTACCGGTTCCTTTAGGAAGCTTTCTAGCAAGGTGAGCTTCAAATGCCATCAGAATCTCCTCATCATTCATTTCTATGCTTTGTCTAGGTTCACCACTAGTGCTAGCTTCTTTTCCTTTTCTGGATGGTATAGCAGAGGCTTTAAATGCTGATTCAGTCTTTTGGACACTGCCATCAAAACTATAAAGCTCATAGACTATCAACTTGGCTATGATGGAGTCCAAGGATACCTTAGTCTTGTCTATTGATCTCAGCTCCTGAATAGCAACAACCCTTATTGCATAGACCGACAACAGGGATCTCAGGACTTTGCTTACCATAGTGGAATCTTCTATTTTACCACCTGCACTCTTGCTTTCTCCAACAACTATTTTGATTCTTATTCCATAATGTTGAATGGTCTCACCTTCAACCATCCGCATATCTTCAAACTTCCCTCTTAGGCTTTCTTCCTTAGCCTGTTTTACATGTTCATCACCACCATAGATATTTTCAAGAGCATCCCATACCTCTTTGGGATTTACCTTGTTCTAAACATCAATAAACTCAATGTCAGATAGACTACTAATAAGGGCTTCCATGACTTGCCCATTTTCTTGTATCTCTCTCTTTTGGTCATCGGTGAGAGTACCGATAGGGACAACCTAGACATTCTCAACATAACTCCAGTGTTGAGCACCCATGCTTCTGATGAATATCTTCATCCTATCTTTCCATATACCGAAATTTTCCTTGTTAAACTTTGGACCTTCCCTCTTCATCATTTGACTGGGATCTTTACCTCAAGCGGTTAAGCTTAAAACACAGAGGACCTAGAGGATGCTCTGATACCAATTGATAACTCAATGATGAGCAAATAGTATCAAACCGGTACTGAGAGGGGGGGGTGAATCAGTACAGGAAAAATACTATTTCTAAACCGGTTCAACAACAATTACTCCAAATGGCTAGCAAACAGTGACATCGGTTTGAAGCAGAGTGAAACCGGTAAAACCCAGAACAACTAAAACAATCATAAACTGGTTACTCACTTATCTTCCTACTCAACTCAGAACTACACTACCATTTCACCCTTATGTATGAACAAGTAATCTATCATCATATCTTCACAACAGCTAGTTCAACATGTTTTATTGACAGGCATAAAACACAGAACCATTATATGCTTAACAGTTGACATCAAAGCATCACAAGATAAAGCATCACACATGACACACATATTTTTCACATGGAAACCCAACTGGGAAAAAACACAGTGGGGATGAATACCCACAAGCTTGTTGTTGAACTTTTTAGAAGTCCACTCTGTTAGGAGCCTTGTCCAGTTAAAGACATTACAATAGGTTCTGCTAGGAACCGATCCTGTTAGAGATCACCCGGTTAAGGGTTAAACCTGGTTAGGGTTACCTTGTTAGAGGATTTCAAGAACTCAATAGCTAAAGGATCTCCAGAGCTCTATAGCTTCCCAGAACTCAATAACTTCGAGTTACCCTGTTAAGGGATTTGTATCAAGCCGATTAAGGCTACCCTATTAAGGGATTTCACAACTGTTGAATTTCTTAAAGATCAACAAGAATTACAATGATCTGGTAATAGCACTCAATGCTAATGTAGATCCATTTTGGCTCCTCTTCTCCTTCTGCACATTCACTTTGCAAGTGTCTCTTCTCTCCTTTGGTCTGGTAAGAATTATGTATCACTTCTCTTGGATACACACATACAACTTTTGCCAACAACTCTTGAAAGAAACACAACATCGACCTTATAGGAAACAGATAGGTCCGTAGCAAAAACCCTAAACCCTAAACCTATTGGGTTAAACAATTCAAACGGTTCAATCCTGACCGTTGAATCATACTACATTAAATGCAACAATCTTGAATCGATCTCAAGACATTCTCCATCATCCATTATCCACCGATTTCATGGCAGCTGATAACCCGTCACGCGTTGTCACCGTTTGACAAACTTCACACATTCCCAAGGTAGATAGGAATAGTCTTCTTCATGCAAGATCCTTCACGCGCACAAGGCTTACGTGGCAACACGATCTGTTCTCCATTATACTACTAACTCATCACACAAAGATCACTGATTGAGTCACACAGGCTTGAGGTACTCCAACCAAAAATCCTAAAGTGGAAACTACCTACCAACCGGTAGTCATACAATGCTTCCATGTGTCGGTTCCCATAACTACATGTCGGTTCACCTTGACATGCCGGTTCATCTTGAACAAATATACCGCTCCACTTTGGCATATATACCGGTTCATACATATGTCGGTTCTCTCTTCTCACATATCACATGTGCCAGTTCACATCATGTCACATATTGACATCAATGACAACATACGATATCATTATGTCTTCATACCGGTTCACATAATGCCAACAGTTGCTTATTGAATGCGGATTGTATTGAGAATTAATGAAAAGAGAATCCCTATTGGAAGTGGATGTAGCCATTATTGGGCGAACCACTATAAATCTTGTGTTCTTCTTCTATGTTTTTAGATCTTTTAAATTATGTTCTTATTTTTTGCAATTCCTTATTTCATTTTGCTTCTGCAATATTATCAACAATTGGTATCAGAGCCTGGTGGAGAAGCTTGGTGCTAAATCAATTTATGGAAATCAACAAAGAATTTCTGGAGCCATGGACAATGTAGACAAATGGAAGATTGAGAAGTTTGCAGGTCAGAACTTCGATCTGTGGAAGGTGCAGATGGAATCATTACTCATCAATCGGGATCTCTCGAATGCATTGGCCAGAAAAGCCAAAGGGCAAGGTTCTATATTAGATGATGATTGGGAGAAACTGGACAGGAAAGCAAGAGCAACCATTTTTCTTTCATTGTCCAGCAATGTTTTATTTAATATTTTAGTTGAGAAGACAATGCAAGAGTTGTGGGATAAACTCTCTTCAATGTACGAGATGGCATCAGCTTCAAACAAGGTATTCATTATAAAAAAGCTATACACTTTAAAAATGTGAGAAGGTGGGATTATGTCGAATCATCTAAATAAATTTAATACATTGATTATACATTGTTCACTCAATTGATTTCAGTGGGAATTAATTTAGATGATGAGATTAACGCAATATTGTTGTTATGTTTTCTATCAAATAACTGGGAAGGTGTGCTGATGGTAGTAAGCACTTCGGTGGCTACCAAAAGTAAATTAAAATTTGATAATATTGCAGCCACTCTTCTTAGCGAAGACATGAGGAGAAAAAATCAAGAACCCTCATTCGATGACGCATTAACTATTGTAAGTATTGGCAATTGAGGTAGGAGTCAAGAAAGAGGCAAAAATAATAATAGAAGAAGGTTTAAATTTGCACATAGATCGAAGTCTAGGGGCAGAAATGGTGCATGTTGGTTTTGTGGCAAACCAGGTCACACAAAAAAGAATTGTTAGATTTATAAAAAGGCACAGACAAAGTTAGAAATAATGAAGTAAACACTATAGCTGATAAAGATGATGGTGTTCTAGTTTTGGTTGCTGGTGACACGACTACAAATTCATGAGTACTCAATTCTGGTGCTTCTTTCCATGCTACTTCATGTCGAGAGGCTTTTACCAATTTAAAAGAACATACATTTAGTAAGGTTTTTTTGGGTGACAATAAAGAATATGCAATTGTAGGTAAGGGTGATATAATTTTGCATTTGAAAAATAGAAATAAATGGATTTTGAAGGATGTGAGATATGTTCCATTGTTGAACCGAAATTTAATATCAGTGAGCCAGCTTATTGCTTGTGGGTGTAATGTCAAATTTTCTTTAGGTACTTGAAAAGTAACCAAGGTGGTTTTGGTGCTTGCAAAGGGAAAGAAGTTAGGTAGTCTTTATATTTTATAATGCCATGGTGATGTGGGAGCTGCAATGACAATTGTGGAAAGTAGTTCAGAATTTCGGCATAAGAGGCTTAGGCATATGAGCAAGAAAGGGATTGAAGTTATGCTTCAACGAGATCAACTTCCAGGTTTGAAATTAGTTGATTTGGAGTTATGTGAGTGTTGCCTTTATGGCAAATAGAGCCAGACCAACTTCTTGAGGACAGACCATGATAAGAAAACTACTCCTTTGGAACTTGTACACTCGGATGTTTTTGGTCCCATGGAGGTAACTTGTTTTGGAGGTGAAAATTATTTCGTTACTTTCCTTGATGATTGCACCCGCAAAGTTTGGATTTATATGTTAAATAGAAAATCATAAGTGTTTTCAAAACTTAAAAATTTTAAGGCTCTTGTTGAAAACCAGATTGGGCATAACATTAAATGTCTTAAAACTGATAATGGGGGAGAGTTTTGCTCTTTGAAGTTTAACACTTTTTTGTGCAGATAATGGCATTCACATAATTAAGGTAGTTCCATTCGCCCCTCAAGAAAATGGTGCAGCTAAGAGGTTGAATCGAACAATTCTTCAGAGAGCTCAGTGTATGTTCTCCAATGCAAATTTGGGGAAAGAGTTTTGGGCAAAGGTGTGTAATACTGCAGTTTATTTAAACAATCACGTTCCCTCATCTCAATTGGATTTTGATATTCCAGAGGAAAGATGGCTCGGAAAAAGAATTTCTTGTCATCATTTGTGTGTGTTTGGCTCTGAATCATTTGTGCATATTGCTAAGGAACAACGAATGAAACTTAACTTCAACTCCAAGAGGTGCATATTTCTAAACTATGGAGAGGATCAATTTGGTTTCAGGTTGTGGGATCTCGTCATCAAAAATATTATTCGCAATTGGGATGTTATATTTAATGAGAAAAAATTTCCAGGTTTGCAGCCACGGGACACATCTTCAAATGAATATTTAGATGTTGATTTATTTGATAATGGAAATGATGTAGATAAGACAGGAGGAAATGTTACAAAGGCACCTACTGTTAGTTTTCAGCCATCTTTAATTGTTACACAACCCCAAAATACTATTCCACAACCCTCAACAAGTGGAATGCTTCCTTCCACAAGTCTTTCATCGCAGCCTACCCAGCATCCAACTCTTTGGGCACACCCTTCAAACATAGGCACCCCTGTTTATACTAGTACATAGCCTTTAGATGCTCATGTGACACCCTCTAGTATTGGTGCACAGGCTTCTTTTGATGAGAAGCCTTCACATATTAGTGTGCATCCTTCTTCTAATTTAGCACTGCCTCCTCACAATCAAATGTCACCTTCATTTTGTAGCACGCAGCCTCTACATGTTAATAATTTTCCTCCTATAATTACATCTCTGCCTCCTTTAAATAACTCGCTGCCTCTTCAAAGTTCTACACAGCTCTTTGGGACTGCCTTGTCATCTTTTCAAACCTAAGCACAGGCAAATGAAGTGCTTTCAGAAGGTCGATTTGGGAAAAGGGACTTGAAATATGTGCACCAACAAGACAGTATACAGAGGTAGAGTAATGAAGAAAATGTAGAAGGGGGTAATTTGCAACCAGAAGTGGGTCCTCAACTAAGGAGATCTACCTGAGAGAGAAAGCAACCCACAAAATTGTATGACTATGAATTATTACTCTCTGATGAGGCAGAGCCTTCGACTTTTAAACTAGCTTGCAAAGATGCAAATTCAGTGAAATGGATGGAGGTGATGAAAGATGAAATGGAGTCTTTGAGAGCAAACAAAATATGGGATTTGGTTCCTCTTCCCCCACATTGAAAACCACTGAAGAAATAAATGCGTCTACCAATTGAAAGAAGAAGATGGAGGTCATCCACGATACAAGGCAAGATTAGTCATGAAGGGCTTTTCTCAGCAAAAAGGAATTGATTTTAACGAGGTTTTTTCACTAGTTCTGAAAATGCACACCATTCTAGCAATGTTAGGCTTGGCAGCGATTTGGGACCTTGAGCTTGAGCAACTTGATGTCAAAATAACATTTCTTCATGGAGATATTGAAGAGGAATTGTATGTGTTGTCGTCAATTTCAATTGGATTGAATCGTGAGACAACCCCTACGAAAGTTGTATGTTTCGTATCTCACGTACTCTGAGATTGGCTAACTTGCCTCATAAGGTGTGCCCTTTTTGCATCTTAGTTAAGCATCTTTTTATTTTTAGGAGTTAGCTTTTTGTTTTCTCTTTTTATGCACATCAGGTTTTAAAACCTGACGTGCAAGTTTGTTGTCTTTAGTGGCAAGTCAAGTTTTAAAACCCGACCTACAGGTTATCCTTTCCAAAGTTGTAGATCAGGTTTTAAAACCCGACCTAAAGGTGACTTTTGAGGCAGGTCACACGTCCTGCAACTTTTAAGTGCATTAAATGCACTTCTAATTAACTTTTTAAACTTGGTTTTAGGGTTTTAATTGACATTTTGAGTCCATTGTTTTTATCTCGGAGCTTTGCGAGCGCGTCTTGGGCGGAAGAAATTTGATTCCAACTGATGTTCTTGTGATCATTGCTTTTTTGATGTCACATCCCCTCTTGTTTACTCTTATTTTGATACTTAGTCATTTTGATGCCCTAGATGGATATTGGTTTTCGTAACAATGATTTTTGATGCCCTACAAGATGTTGGTTTTGCTAACATTGGTTTTTAATTAAGCAATGATGCCCTAAATGGTATTGAATGCCAGAAACAATGGTTTTGCCTAAATGATGCCCAAGTTGAAAACTGCTTTATTTCTTATTTTTGAATATTATATATCAAATGTTGTGATGTTTCATTTTCATTAGTAATGATGTTACTCTTCTTTTGATTTAATGAATATATACATTAATGTTGAAATGTCGAGATGTCGGACTAACTACTCTAGTTTGGACAAGTGGATGTAGGAACGACTTGGCCTCCAAGAAGAAGGTGGGGGAGATATCACCAGGAAAGAGGGAAGTGAAATGGTTATGGTCAATGATTGTTTGGTATACAAAGACTGGTATGTACTACCTAATGTCAGCTAGTGTGACCTTGTCAACCTAGGTTTCCCTATTAGGACCATGGGGAAGAGATGTATGTTAGTGTCTCCAACTTGCTCCATGCTCGTTTATCTAACCTTACTACTTGGGTTACGTTATCATTTTAATGTACCTTTAAATATTTTCTTAATTAATACCCTTTATTTAGAAATGTATTTGACTTGAGAAAGTAAACTCTGAATAAATACATTTTTTTTAAAAACTTAAATACCTTGATCAATTTGTTAAAATGATTTTAATAAAGGAATATTATTTATTAAATTTAAATTGATTTTAATAAGGGAATATTTATTTATTTTAATTTATTAATTTAATGTAAATAAGGAAAAATGAATAACTTGGTTGTCTTAATTACTCTTGACCTTATATTACGCTTCTCATAAACTTTAATTTTATTAAATAATTAGTCTGACTGGCATCAGAATGTTTATCAGTGGGTTATTCGATACTCCTTATTTGTAGATTATACATTCTTTCGAATGATTTATCATATTGGTCTTTGGGGTAAGCTTTATTTGTCATAGTTCTTTGATTTCCTTCCTCGGTCACCGATATTGCCTCCCTGAAGCCATGATGGGTGATGGCAAAGTATAGAGCGACTCCTCCATAAAATATTAGGGTGGCAGAGAGTTATGAGAGTGGGGAGCGATTCTTTGTGGAAAGGGATTCTTGGTCTTCATTTTTCTTTTCTTTTCAGGAAGAGAACTTGGCTTTTGGGAATGGTATGGGGTTTTGGAGAGTTAACTATAGTCGTAGTGAAGACACGTTATCCATGAATTCTCTGTAGCTTGAGGGAAGTCCATATCGGCCTATCGTAGCAGCTAGTAATCCTCAGTAGTAGAGCCAATGTTGATTTCGTCATGCTATCAGTTTAGTTAACAACAACTTGTAGAGGAAGCGAGTATATTCTTGAACTCTTGGTAGCTTGAAGGTAGCCAGAACAACCCACCGTAGCAACTAGGTCATTCACAGGAGGTTGAGTTGTTCCTATATTCATCATATTTTTAGGCATGTGAACTCTCATGTTAATCTTTTGTTTCATCAAGAAAGTTTATATACCTGTTGAATAGAAGATTAGATTATGTCTGCAAAAAGTCCTTCAGTTATCGTGTTGTGTTCTCTTGGAATCCTTGCTAGTTAAATTTCCTTTAGCAGCTCAACAAAAAGCCTCTCTTTCTTTCTTTCTTATTCTGCGTTGTTGTTATTGGAGTCGATTTGTAATAACTATTATTGATGTTCTTAATATATATATTGTTCGGTAGGGACCTTTGTCTCAGCAATAAAGAGAATGAGATTATAATTAAGTCGATAGGCTTTTAGTGGGAGAAAGCTGCCGGAAAAGTGCAAGACATTTTGGCGACCACCAAAATGTCTTGCCGACGGCGTTCTCCCTCCGGTGCGTGTGTGTTCATTGTCCGGCCCGCATGGTGACGTGTGCCTCGCTTGCGGTCATCTCTGTGTGTGCGCTTTGTTTTCAAAGCGACATTGTCTTTAATGATTTTGTCCCCGAGGCTGTGCACGAATGTCGATGTTCATTATGGTCGCTTGCAACCCTAAAATCTAATCTGTTTTGTTGTTGTTGGCAATATTTCGCTTTGCAATTTTCCGTCTGCAAATTTTTGCATAAGGTTGTTAGGTTTTTCTCTGGTTGTGATTGTTTTATTAGGCTTCGTTGTGAGCTTCACGCCGTGAATGGTTTGAGGTTGCAAGGTAAGGTTCCATTTTATTTAAATTTATTTTTGTTTTGTAATGCACTTTTTTTAAAGTCTGCTTATTTTCTCCTTCCGTGTGCTTGCAGGGTTGTTGCTTTGTTTCTGTTGTTTAACTGTTTGTGGGCGTGGCTACTTCCAGTTACAAGGCATTTTCGAGGGTACTTTGTGAGTTTCATGCCATGAATGGTTTGAATTTGCAAGGTAAGTTCTGGTTTTATTTAGATTCTTTTTTGTTTTGTAATGCATTTTTTTTTATAGTCTGCTTATTTTCTCCTTTTGTGTGCTTGCAGGGTTGTTGCTTTGTTTATGTTTAACTATTTCTGGTCGTGGCTACTTCCATTTTACAAGGCATAGGGTTGTATATAGTCGTCGAGTTAGGTATTGTTTTGGTTGTGTTTGTTTTATTAGGCTCTTTAAATTTTTTTTTGTTTTGAAATCAATTCAATTTATAGTCTTCTTATTTTCTCCTTCCTGTGCTTGCAAGGTCCTTACTTTGTTTATGTTGTTTAACTGTTTCTGGTCATGACTACTTCCAGTTTGCCAGGGATTTTTGACGCTGCTTTGTGAGTTTCACGTCGTGAATGGTTTGAATATGCAAGGTAAGTTCTGGTTTTATTTACATTCTTTATGGCTGCTTGGAACACTAAAATCTAATTTGTTTTGTTGTTGTCAGTAATATTTCGGTCTGCAAATTTTCGCATAAGGTTACATATAGTCGTTGAGTTAGGTTTTGTTCTGGTTGTGACTGTTTTATTGGGCTCCTTTGTGAGCTTCACGTTGTGAATGGTTTGAATTTTTAAGGTAAGCTTTGGTTTTATTTATAAAAAAAATTGTTTTGTAATGCATTTTTTTTATAGTCTGCTTATTTTCTCCTTCCGTGTGCTTGCAGGGTTGTTACTTTGTTTATGTTGTTTAACTGTTTGTGGGCATGACTACTTCCAGTCTGCAAGGCATTTTCACATAGCTTTGGATATAGTTGTCGAGTTAGGTTTTGTTGTGGCTCTGAGTGAATGGTTTGAATTTGTAAGGTAAGTTCTGGTTTTACTTAGATTTTTTTTGTTTTCTAATGCATTTTTTTATAGTTTGCTTATTTTCCGGTTTGTTGTGCTTGCAAGGTTGGTACTTTGTGCATTTTGTTGTAGGTTAAAAGGGTTTTAGTTGGGTTTTGCATTTTGCAGATATTTATTGATTTAAGTTTCTCACTTTGTTTTAATCTTTTCATCCCCGGTGATGTGTACCAATGTGGACTGTTTTGTTGGGGTTGTTTCTGAGGTTCTCGTCATGAATGGTTTTACTTTGCCTGGTACTTGTTTAATTTATTTTTAAGTTTTCAAAATTCATAATGCATTATTTGATACCATCCTTATTTATGCATGTGGTGTGCTTGCAGGGTTGTTACTTTGGTTATGTTGTTTAACTATTTGTGGACGTGATTACTTTTAGTCTGCAACGTCTTTGTTCACTTTGACAGGTATTTAGGTTTTCAAAATTCATAATGCATTATTTGATACCATCCTTATTTATGCCTGTGGTGTGCTTGCAGGGTTGTTACTTTGGTTATGTTGTTTAACTGTTTGTGGACGTGATTACTTTTAGTCTGCAATGTCTTTGTTCACTTCGACAGGTATTTAGGTTTTGACCATTATGTTGTTGATTAAATTCTGGTCTACGTTAAAAGAATTTTAGTTTGGTTTTGGATTCTACAGATACTTTTATTCTCTGCACTAATGCTGACGTTCTTTATGGCCGCTTGCAACTGTAAAATGTAGTTTTTTTTTCTCTTCTCAAGAATATTTTGCTGTGAAAATTTTCACCAAACGTTCACTGTTCAATTTCAAGTGTTTCAAATTTGTAGTGCATTATTTTATAGGGTTCTTGGTTTTTTCGTGTCGTGTACTTGCAGGGTTGTTACTTTGTTTATTTTATTTAACTGTTCGTTGTCTTGACTACATACATATATGCATAGGCTTGTATTCATGTATATAAATACACACATGAACACATATATATATATGCATGTATATGTATATATATATATATGACACCTCCTTACTTTGACAGGTACTATATGTACATATACATGTGTGTATAGGTATGTATACATTTATATAAATACACACATGTACATACTTCTATATATATACACACATGCACGCATATATATATGCATATATAACTCTATTCTGAAGTAGGGTTTCAGTGGGAGAAAGTCGATAGAAAAGTGCAAGACATTCCACCGACCGTCGGAATGTCTTGCCGGCGACATTCTCCCTCTGGTTTGGCGTGTTCATTACCCGGCCTATGTGGTGACGTGTGCCTCACTTGTGGGCATCTCCGTGCATGTGGTCTATTTTTGAAGCAACGTTGTGTTTAATGATTTTGTCCCCAAGGTTGTGCACGAATGTCGATGTTCTTTATGTGTACACCTATATGAATATAAGCCGTTTAATAACGTCATTCTAAACTCTGTAGCATTTATATATTGAAATGTGGGTTGCACTCTGAAAGTAGTCATGTCCACAAATAGTTAAACAACATAAACAAAGTAAGGACCCTGCAAAGATAAACAAATTGTTAGAGTATATATATATATATATATATATATATATATATATATGTATGTATACATATACACATGTACGTATATATATACATGTACATATATTTACACATGATGTACATATATATATAATTGTTTTTCTTAGAATGCATTGTAGTGCTAATATATGTATATGCACATACACATATGTACATATATATATTCATGTATGTATAGGCATGTATACATGTATATAAATACACACATGTACACATATATATATATATATATATGCATGTATGTATATATACACATGTGTGTATGTATATGTATATAGGGTTTTAATAAATCTTTGTTTTAATAACAATTTTCTAAAGTGTGTAGGACTTGTTCATACAACTCTGCGTTGTAGTCTGAAAGTGGTCACGTCCACAAACAGTTAAATCACATAAACAAAGTGTATCTATGATTGTTTTTCTTAGAATGCTTTGTAGTGTTGATATATGTATATGTACATACCCATATGTACATATATACATATGTGTATATATATGTATATAGGCTTTTATTGAATCTTTGTTTTAACAACTCCATTGTAAAGTGTGTAGGATTTATTGATATAATTATGTGTTGTAGTCTGTAAGTAGTCACATCCACAAATAGTTAAATAACATAAACAAAGTAGGAAGCCTGCAAGTATAAAGGAGTTTTTACAGTGCCACCACTTCTCTCTCTCTCTCTCTCTCTCTCTCTCTCTCTCTCTCTCTCTCTCTCTCTCTCTCTCTCTCTCTCTCTCTATATATATATATATATATATATATGTATGTATGTATGTATATGTATATACAAATATAGTTATATATATCCACATGATGTACATATATATATCAGTTTATCTTACTGAATAAAAGCCTTCATGTGCACACAGTAGCAATCACATAAATACCATTGTAAATTAACACCAATGCAACACAAACGTTACTAAATATTTACCTTGCAGAGTAAAATACTTACAACAACAACAAAACAATTATGTTGTAGTGAAAAGATTAGAAACTCCATCAAGTAAATACTCACAGCCAAAAGAAAACCTAACTGGACAACTAAATCCAATGTTACAAGAAAACTTACAAAGCAAAATACTTATAACAACAACAAGACAAATTACATTTTATAGTTTCAAGCGCGCATAACAAAGAACCATGCAAGTACAGCACACAAAAACATAAGCACGCTAAAAAAAATACATTATAAATGCAAGAAACTTTAAAATAAACATTTCTCTTGTAGAGTGAAAGTAGTCACATCCACAAACAATTAAATAAGCAGCCCCGAAAATGCCTTGCAAACTGGAAGTACTCACATGCACAAATAGTTAAACAAAATAACAACCCTGCAAGCACACAGAAGAAGAAAATAATCAGACTATAAAAAAAAATGCATTACAAAACAAAAACAAATTTAAATAAAATGGAACCTTACCTTGCAACTTCAAACCATTCACAGCCTGAAGCTCACAACGAATCCTAATGCAATAGTCACAACCACAGCAAAACCTAACAACCTTACGTGAAAATTTGCAGACCAAAAATTGCAGAGTGAAATATTGCCAACAACATCAAAACAAATTAGATTTTAGGATTGCAAGTGACCATAATGAACGTCGACATTCGTGCACAGCCTCGAGGATGAAATCATTCATGGCACGAAGCTCACAAAGAAACCCAATAAAATAGTCACAAGCAGAACAAAACCTAAATCGATGACTATATACAACATTATGTGAAAATTTGCACAGCCAAATATTGCCAACAACAACAAAACAAATTAGATTTTATGGTTGCAAGCGGACATAAAGAATGTCGACATTCATGCATAGCCTTCAGGATGAAATCATTAAAGATAGTGAAATAGAATCTTAAACTATTGATACTGGTTAAAACTTGAATCAATGAATATCTTCAAACTGCAACACCCAACTAAAACCCTTTTAACCTACAGCAGAATGCACACAAATCAAAAGGATTATACATCTCGCACAGGAAAACATTAAACACAATATTGCTTCACAAAATGTTTTCTCAGAGTCAGATAAATGAGGTAACTGACTTTGTGCACATGAAGGCTTTTAATCTCCAAGATAAATAACCACTAACAAATGTTCCATATTTAGAATTTTAATGTATTGCAATTGATGTCTATAATTCTGATTTTGTGCCCACCTTATTGCATAACATAGTTAGGTTCTTTACTTTACTTACCCTTTAAACTGTAAAACTGAATACTTACTTTGCAAAGTCAAAGCATTCATGGCCATACTTAAATATATATCCATGTATATATATAAATATAGATGTATATATATTATTCTTGTATGTTCACATTTTTTAGTAATGTATTTCCATCCTGTCATTCCAATAGAAAACAACCACATTAATACAATCAAATTTTCAACAATGGATAGGAGATTGAAAGAAACAGAGGATATCAACAATGTCATTGAAAGCATGTTGCAAGAAAGAAACAAGTTAAAGAGAAACCTCGGAAAGATAATTAACCACTACAAACACAAATCACCAAATCAAACAACAATGAACCTCTCTACATCTTGTAGTGCTGTAACAACCATACATACTATTGAATTAGCACCTTTACCAATACCAAGTACTAAACAATTACGTGATCCAACGGTTATTTTCACATTGGGAGACAAAGTATTTAAATGGACTGATAACGACCTTGGATGGGTTGCTTGGGTTGATCCTGTGTTGTTGTAATTATTCAATCTTTGAAAAGTTACATTCATATTTTGATTAACATTCGAAACAAACAGAACCATCCCATACTTTCAAAGATCTTTGATGAGATGAACTCATATTTTGTTAATATGCTCTCAAATATGTAAATCATAATGTCATACTTTATGTTTTTTAAGCTTATCAGCATATGACCAATTATCATTTTCAATGCATGTTTCAATCACATTATGATCAATTTATTATCATTTCAAACAAAAAAATAAACTGTAAGAACGTTACTCTATGCTCAGTTAATTTTGTTGTGCTTGTGCATATATACCTTTGATAAGCTTACATCATGTTGTGATTGTATTCTGATATAAGAACTACAATTCATCATGCTTATAATTTACTTTTAATTGTTAAAAGGTATATATGCACAATGGCATCTTCAACAGCCACCTCTGAATCGATAGAGCACTCCACAATTGATAATTTGGTAAGCTAAATTATCAAAGCTTTTCAAAATAGAAAGATTTTATGCTCTTTTTTTGGACAATTCATCTCTCTTTTCCATACCATCCTTTTCATTACCACATGCACCCTTTTTTCATAGCATAGTGCAAAAGTAGATGCATACTCTATACATAGCATAACTTGATTAGATAGTTTACTAACACAAGCTTTACATTAACAAGTAAGGAAATATATGACCTGCTTCATTTTCAAATTAAATCCTATATATTCATATTATTTTTTGTAGGCAAAAACCCAAGAGTATGTCTCTACCCCTTTTGCAATTCAATCTATCAATGCTGGGGATGACCTTCCTTTAGCATTACTTCAAGTTTTGTCATTTCAGAAAATGCAGAACAGCACAGATGATACTGACAGACATAAATTATTGTTATCTGATGGCACATACATGCAGTTGTCAATCTTGCCTTCTAAATATGTTGCTCTGATAGATTCAGATATTCTAAAAATAGGCACCATAGTCCAGTTAATGAGTTATACATGTCGATACATATGGAACACAAGGTAGGAAATCAACTATGATTATTAAATATAATATGTTTCTTCTTTTTTTAATATTGTTTATGTATAATTAACATTAATTTAAAAAGAAGTCTTTTGTTTTCACAGGACTATTATAATACTTAGTCTGGAAGTCAAGCAAAGTGATTGTCCATTCTTCGGTAAACTAGTATACCTGTTCAAAGAACAACAACTAGAAATGATGTCTAAGGACAGGCCATCAATATCTAAACGATCTCTTCAGTTTACCATTGAATTGCCATCCCCGCAAAAAACAACTTCTGAAAATATAAGCCCTATTAGAAATTTGAATCCATAACAAAATAAATGGACAATCAAAGGCAGAGTTACTCATAAATGCCCTATTGAAGCATATAGCACAGCCACAAAAAATGGCCATGTGTTTAGCTTTGACATTATTGACTGTGAGGGTTGTGAAATTAGAATTACATGTTTTGATCAGATAGCTCAGTTACACTCTAATTGTGTGGACATAGGTTCACATTATCTTATTTCAAAGGGATCCATTAAGGAAGCAAATGCAAGGTACAACAAACTAAATAGTCATTTAGAAATCACCTTGTCTGATGCATCCATACTGAAACGTTGCACCAATGAAGAACAAGAAGATCAACAATTTCCTCTTTTCACACCCATTAATGAATTGTTTCATCTATCAAATAACACGTTGGTTGACATAATTGGCCTTGTTCTATATGTTGGAGATATCATTCCAATACACAGGAAAGACAGCAGTGAAACACATGAATGTGTTCTGAAAATTAATGATCTATCTGATTCAACAATTGACATCAACCTATGGGGTCTAATGGCAGAACAAAAAGGCCTACAATTAAAAGATATGTTGAGCATGTTAGGTCCCAGAGACAACTGAGAGGGGGGGTGAATTAGTTGTCTAATAAATTTAAACCAAAACCAACTTAATCAACTTTCTGCTTAATATCGGTGAAACGGTCTTTTATACCGGTGGACAGTTTTATCAGATAATTTGCAATACCGGTAAATATTAATGCATGAAACTAAAAGACAAAGTCATCCACAACACATAACACCAATATTTGTACGTGGAAACCCTGTAAGGGGAAAAACCACGGTGGGAAACCTTACCCACAATCAAATGATACTACTATAGATAGTAAGTGTATACAAATGGGGTTTGCACATGCAGAAAGGCCAAGCGCCTAGAGATCACTGCTCAAACACAAAATAGGAGTCACACTGACTACAATTGGATGGTTAAATCCAATAAGGATGTACTGCTCAAAATAGCATCTTTATATGTTGGATTCAGTACCGGTGTAGTTCTGATATGCTTTCACAAAACCTTCCTTCACCTTCAAATGATGTCTGCATGTATAGCTCTACTTATTCTCGCATATACCTTCACACAAATCTTCTTCGCATTCCCTTACCGGTCTTACAAATAAGATCTTATATTTATATCATAACCTAAGACCAATTTTAGTAGGTCGGCTCTACAAGATATTACAATAAAATCATTTTACAAATAAATTAATGCCCGGTGCAATAATCAATTCAACATGTCGGCTTAATGCATTTACAACAACAATAAGTCATCTCCATAGCGTGCCATGCTGATCTGGAAAAGATAAACCTGTCAGTGTATAACCTGGACCTATTTGCCGGTAACAACAAATATGCAAATACGAATATACCAATAAACAAAACTCCAAGACAAAGTGTCCACATGATGTCTTTGACATAACCAAGTGTTTTCCATGCCCTTCCAAGTGTCGATGATCATTATATCCTGTCAGTGTACCAGATACCGGTGACTGTGCATAAGTCACTTGCTTGCTGGTGAATGTTGCTAATTCTCCAAAGTGCCAGAGTTGATAAGTGTTTAGTAGGTGTTGACATCAATGACAAAACCATACCAAAATACCAACAATCTCCCCCTTTGGCATTGATGGCAACACAAGATGGAAAAACCATCAAAGTGCCAAAATAGAAATGCCAAATACCAAAATACCAATAATTATCAAAATATAAGTAATCTTTCTCAAAGTAACAATCTCTCCCCCTGAGAGTAACATGTGTTTCCTTGTGTTTTTCCATACCAATCTCTCCCCATTTGACATCAAATGCCAAATTTATTACCAAGCCAAGTTCATATACAAAATACCAATCAATTTAGTATACCAACTACTCCCCCTGAGAAGTAGCTTCCTCATCAAAGCCAGAGTAAAATATTTCACTGTTAATTCTGTTAGGTCCTGAAGACAACTGAGAGGGGGGGGTGAATCAGTTGTCAAATAAATTCAAACCAAAAACTTATTAACCAACTTAATGCTTAATATCGGTAAACTAGTTAAGTATGTCGGTAGACAGTTTTAATAGTAAATTGCTATACCGGTAAGGATTAATGCATGAAACATAAACATAAAGTCATCCACAACACATGACACCAATATTTGTACGTGGAAACCCTGTAAGGGGAAAAACCACGGTGGGAAACCTTACCCACAATCAGATAATGCTACTGCAGATAGTAAGTGTACATAAATGGGGTCTGCACATGCAGAAAGGCCAACAGCCTAGAGCTCACTGCTCAATCACAAAATGGGAGTCACACTGACTATAGTTGGATGGTTAAATCCAATAAGAATGTATTGCACAAGATAGTATCTTCATATGTTGGATTCGGTACCGGTGTAATGCTGATATGCTTCTGCAAAAACCTAACTTCACCTTCAAATGATGTCTTCATTTATATCCCTATTTGATCTCGCATATACCTTCACTTAATTCTTTTTCACATTCCACACTTGATCTTACAAATAAGATCTTACATTTATACCATAACCTAAGACCAATTTTTGTAGGTCGGCTCTACAAGATATTACAATAAAAATATTTTACATACAATATAATATCCGATGCAATAATCGATTGAACATGTCAGCTTAATGCATTTACAACAATAATAAATCATCTCCATAGCATGCCATGCTGATTTGGAAAAGATAAACTTGTTGGTGCAACCCTAGATAACCTAGACCTATTTGCTGGTAAAAGCAAATATGCAAATATGAATATACCAATGATTATTTCTTCAAAATAGAGTGTTGACATGATGTCTTCGACATTATCAAGTGTCTTCCATATCATTCCAAGTATCGATGAACAATATATCCTGCCGGTGAACCATATACCAGTAACTGTTGCACAGTTTACTACTTGTTGGTGAATGTTGCTGGATCTCCAAAGTAGGTGTATTAGTAGGTGTTGACATCAATGACAAAACCATACCAAAATACCAACAATCTCCCCCTTTTGCATTGATGGCAACACAAGATGGAAAAACCATCAAAGTGCCAAAACAAAAATGCCAAATATAAAAACCAACAATCTCCATTTCTCCCCCTAGGAGTGACAATACCAATCTCTCATACCAATTTCTCCTTAAATGTGTTTTTCAAAATCTCTCCCCAAAAGGATAATGTGTTTTTCCATACATATCTCTCCCCCTTTGACATCAAATGCCAAAGTCACAAAAAGTCAAGTTCATACAAAATACCAACTACTCCCCCTGAGAAGTAGCTTCCTCATCAAATACCAGAATAAAAGATTTGTTCATTTAATTATGTCAGTTGATGACAATCATCAACTGTCTAAGTCTCTACTGGTGGTGGTATGACTCCAAGCTGATCTCTGAGATACTCAAAAGTCTCCTTAGGAAAAGGTTTTGTGAAAATATTTGCAAGTTGTTCTTTAGTATTCACATAAACCAGTTTTATCTCCTTTTCTTCAACTTTTTCCCTTAGAAAATTCAGTTTGATAGAAACATGTTTTGTTTTAGAGTGTAATACCGGATTCTTAGATATATCAATTGCTGCAGTGTTATCACAGTATATAGTAATAGGTTCCTTGCATTTTACCTTTATGTCTTTCAACATTTGCTTAAGCCATAATACCTGTGTATAGTTTGTTGCTAGTGCAACATATTCTGATTCTGCTGTTGATAAAGATGTACAACTCTGTTTCTTACTCAACCAAGAAACTAATCTCTTTCCAAGAAAGAATGCTCCTCCAATGGTTCTCTTTCTATCATCTATATCTCCTGCCCAATTTGCATCTGTGTATGAACATAGATCAAAATTTTCATCTTTAGGATACCATAATCCAAGATTTGTTGTGCCTTGTAAGTACCGGAAAATCCTTTTTACTCCTGATTCATGGTTTTCCCTAGGATTACTCTGAAATATAGAAACCATACATACTGCATTCATAATATCAGGCCTGGTTTGTGTTAAATACAGTAAACCTCCTATCATAGATTTGTATCTAGTTGGATTAACAGGTGTAGATTCATCCCTTTGAGATAATTTGTCATTTGTAGTCATAGGTGTGCTTACCGGTTTAGAGTTCTCCATCCCAAATTTCTTTAGTAATTCTTTCAAGTACTTGGATTGACTCAAAAATATACCTTTATCAATCTAAGAAATTTGCAAACCTAAAAAGAATTTTATTTCTCCAATCATAGACATTTCAAATTCTTGATGCATTTCAAGAGAAAATTCCTTACATAATCCATCTTCTCCTCCAAAGATTATATCATCAACAAATACTTCAATAATCAAAATGTCATCATTAGTTACTTTGTAGTATAAATTGCTATCTGGATTTCCTTTAGTAAAACCAATCTTTAAAAGATACTTATCCAACCTTGCATACCAAGCTCTTGGGGCTTGTTTCAATCCATTCAGAGCTTTTCTTAACCTACAAACCATATCATTGTCATCTGTCAAAGAAAATCCATCAGGCTGTTCAATATATACTTCTTCTTCAAGATCTCCATTCAAAAATGCACATTTAATGTCCATTTGATAAACTTTGTAATCCTTGTGAGCTGCAAAAGCCAAGAATAATCTAACTGCCTCAATTCTGGCTACCAGTGCAAAGGTTTCATTGTAATCAACTCCTTCTTTCTGAGAATATCCCTTACACACTAGTCTTGCTTTATTTCTGACAACCTTACCATCTTCATTAAGTTTGTTTCTAAATACCCATTTAGTTCCAATTACATTTTTATCTTTAGGCCGGGGAACTAATGTCCAAGTATTATTTTTCTCAGTTTGTCCTAATTCTTCTTCTGTAGCTTTAGTCCAAAATTTATCTTCACATGCCTCATTAATAGATGATGGTTCAATTTGAGAAATAAGACATACCTCTTCATTTGCCAATCTTCCTCTTGTCATAACTCCTTTGAATTTGTTTCCAATTATCTGATATTCAGAATGATTCAATCTTACATACCAGGGTGTCTTAGTTTGTTGTTGTTCTTCAATTATTGTGGAATCTTCTGATGATACCGAGGTAACTGGATCTTCATTCTGTACCGGTGGATTCAGTATAGGTTCATTTGTCACAATTTCTATTGCTGGTTTAGAGTCTATATACCTTGAAGTTCCTTTGAATTATTCATCAATCTTTACATTTGTACTTTCAACAATTTTCTGCAATCTTTTATTAAAACATCTATATGCCTTGCTCTTAGATGAATAACCAAGAAATATTCCTTCATCACTTCTAGGATCAAATTTGCCAATATACTCATCTCTTCTAATATAGCATTTACTTCCAAAAATTCTGAAATACTTAAGAGTAGGAGTATTACCAAACCATAGTTCATGAGGGGTCTTACCGGTTTCACCTTTGATGTGAACTTTGTTGAATGTATAGGCATGTGTGCTAACTGTCTCTCTCCAATACACATGTGACAGATTTGCTTCTGATAACATACTTCTAGCTGCATCCAAGATAGTTCTATTTTTCCTTTCAACAACTCCATTCTATTGTGGTGTCTGAGGTGCTGATAACTGTCTTTTGATTCCATTCACTTCACAGAATGTATTAAAGTCCTTAGATATGAATTCTCCTCCTTGATCTAATCTTAGACATTTGATTTTCTTACCGGTTTCATTTTCAACCATTGCTTTGAATAGTTTGAACTTACCAAGTGCTTCTGACTTCTCTCTGAGAAAAGTAACCCAACACATTCTAGAATAATCATCAATAATTAGCATGAAATATCTATCACCTTGTAAGCTTCTAGTTTTGGCTGGACCACATAAATCAGTGTGAATTAAATCAAGATCATTATTGGATTTTTCTGGAATACTTTTGAAACTAGCTCTAACTTGTTTTCCAAATTGACATTCCTTACAAATTGTATTTTGAGGTTTCACAATTTTAGGTAGATCTCTAACTGCCTTAGAAGTACTGATTTTTACTATGCAATCAAAGTTTACATGACATAGTCTCTTATGCCATAACCAGCTTTCATCTATATGTGCAATTAAGCATGCCTTTTCACTGTTATTCAAATGAAAGATATTGCCTCTAGTCTAATTACCGGTTGCAATTTCCAAACCAGTTCTATTCATGATTTTGCATTTTCCATTTTTAAATTGTAAATGAAATCCCTTCTCAACTAATTGACCAACACTTAAAATATTATGCTTTAATCCTTCAACACAGTAGACATTGTCAGTGTTATGTTTACCATCAAGAGATATTGAACCCTTACCTTTGATTGAACAGGCTTTGTCATCTCCAAATCTTACTAAACCTCCATTGTATTCTTGAAAGTTCAAGAATTTACCTTTGTCTCTAATCATATGATGTGAGCATCCTGAGTCAATAATCCATTCATCCTTTGCTTCAACTTTAGCTGCTAGGGCTTGTTCTACCGGTTGAGCAGTAGGTGCCGGTTGATCTTCTGTTATAGCAAAAAAAACCCATCCATTGTCTGTTGGATCCTTATCAAAATCATCAATCACACCTTCATCAGCAATGTAACAAGATTTGTCTTTGTTCTTTTTAAATCTGTATCTCTGATATTCAGGATTAGGCTTGTATGTTCTTCTAGCTTCTTCTCTTAGTCTAGCATGTCTATCAGGGCATCTTGAAGCCATATGACCAATCTTATTGCAGTTAAAACATTTAAAGGGTGCTTTATCTTCATACTTACTTCCAATTGGACCTTTTGGCATTTTCCTTGCAAATAGTGCTTCAAGCTCTTCAAGCTCTTCATTCTCCCTTCTGGATTCTTCAAGTTCTTTTGCATAAAAGGCTCTCCAATCTGATTCGTCAAATGATGGAGTAGATGATGTTGATTCTTTAAAGGCCAAATCAGTTTTTATAGCAACAGGACCAAATTCCTCAATTTCAAAGGCTGAAAGTTTTCCAATCAATGTATCCCTAGTTACTGATGTATTAGGCATTGTTCTTAACTCATTTATAGCAGTAACCTTCATTTTATATGCCGGTGGCAAACCTCTTAAGATTTTTGAAACAATTTCATCCTCACTCAAGGTTCCTCCACAACATTTAATACCCAAAACAATTTCATTTACTCTTTCCATAAAAGCAGAAATCTTTTCATCTTCTTCCATTTTCAGATGTTCATACCTGACTCGGAAGCTTTCAAGTTTTGCAATCTTGACTATGGAATCTCCTTCATTCAGTGTTTCCAAATGATCCCAAATAGCTTTAGCAGTAGACCTATCTGATAATCCCATGATTTGTTGATCTGATAATGTGCTCAAAAGTGTTTCTCTTGCTTTGCAATCATTCTCTTCATCTTTGGCTAAAGTAGTTGGAGCAATCTGACCAGCTACAGCAGCGGTATAACCATTCTTAGTAACTTCCCAGATTTCTTTACCAATGCAATTCAGATGTGTCTCCATTCTGATCTTCCATAACCCATAGTTGGTTCCATCAAGTTTAGGACTGTCCTTCCTGAAATAATTAGTAGACATTGGATCTCCTCAAGTTGTTTAAACTTCTGCAAAAGAGGACTAAGCTCTAATACCAATTGTTAGGTCCCAGAGACAACTAAGAGGGGGGGGTGAATCAGTTGTCAAATATATTCAAACCAAAAACTCATTAACCAACTTAATGCTTAATATCGGTAAACTAGTTAAGTATGTCGATAGACAGTTTTAACAGTAAATTTCTATACCGGTAAGGATTAATGCATGAAACATAAACATAAAGTCATCCACAACACATGACACCAATATTTGTACGTGGAAACCCTGTAAGGGGAAAAACCACGGTGGGAAACCTTACCCACAATCAGATAGTACTACTGCAGATAGTAAGTGTACATAAATGGGGTCTGCACATGCAGAAAGGCCAACAACCTAGAGATCACTTCTCAATCACAAAATGGGAGTCACACTGACTACAGTTGGATGGTTAAATCCAATAAGAATGTACTGCACAAGATAGCATCTTCATATGCTGGATTCGGTACCGGTGTAATGCTGATATGCTTCTACAAAAACCTAACTTCACCTTCAAATGATGTCTTCATGTACATCCCTATTTCATCTCACATATACCTTCACTTAATTCTTTTTCGCATTCCACACTTGATCTTACAAATAAGATCTTACATTTATACCATACCCTAAGACCAATTTTTGTAGGTCGGCTCTACAAGATATTACAATAAAAACATTTTACATACAATATAATATCCGATGCAATAATCGATTGAACATGTCGTCTTAATGAATTTACAACAATAATAAATCATCTCCATAGCATGCCATGCTGATTTGGAAAAGATAAACTTGTTGATGCAACCCTAGATAACCTGGACCTATTTGCCGGTAAAAGCAAATATGCAAATATGAATATACCAATGATTATTTCTTCAAAATAAAGTATCGACATGATGTCTTCGACATTATCAAGTGTCTTCCATATCATTCCAGGTACCGGTGAACAATATATCTTGTTGGTGAACCATATACCAGTAACTGTTGCATAGTTTACTACTTGCCGGTGAATGTTGCTGGATCTCCAAAGTAGGTGTATTAGTAGGTGTTGACATCAATAACAAAACCATACCAAAATACCAACAAATTATGTCGGTTGATGACAAACATCAACTTCCTAAGTCTCTACCGGTGGAGGTATGACCCCAAGCTAGTCTCTGAGATATTCAAAAGTCTCCTTAAGTAGAGGTTTAGTGAAGATATCTGCAATCTGCTCTTTAGTATTCACATAAACCAGTTTTATTTCCTTTGCTTCAACATTTTCCCTTAGAAAATTTAGTTTGATAGAAACATGTTTGGTTTTAGAATGTAGTACCAGATTCTTAGATATATTAATTGCTACAGTGTTATCACAATAGATAGTTATAGGTTCCTTGCATTTTACCTTTATGTCTTTCAATATTTGTTTAAGCCATAGTACCTATGTACAGTTAGTTGTTGCTGCAACATATTCTGATTCTATTGTTGATAAAGATGTACAATTTTGTTTCTTACTCAACCAAGAAACTAGTCTGCTTCCAAGAAAGAATGCTCCGCCGATGGTGTTTTTTCTATCATCCACATCTCCTACCCAATTTGCATCTGTGTATGCACATAATACAAAGTTTTCATCTCTAGGATACTATAATCCAAGATTTATAGTGTCTTATAAGTAACGGAAAATCCTTTTTACTGCTGATTCATGATTTTCTCTGGGATTACTCTGAAATCTTCAAACAATACATACTCCATTCATGATATCAGGTCTGGTTTGTGTCAAATACAGTAAACCTCATATCATAGATTTGTACCTAGTTGGATTAACAGGTGTAGATTCATCCCTTAGTGATAGTTTGTCATTTGTAGTCATAGGTGTGCTTACCGATTTAGATTTCTCCATCCCTAATTTCTTTAGTGACTCCTTTAAGTATTTGGATTGACTTGAGAATATACCTTTGTCAGTTTGTGAAATCTGTAATCCTAAAAAGAATTTTATTTCTCCAATCATAGACATTTCAAATTCTTGCTACATTTCAATAGAAAATTCTTTACATAATCCATCTTCTCCTCCAAAGATTATATCATCAACAAAAACTTCTATAACCAGGATGTCATCATTAGTCACTTTATAATATAAGTTGTTGTCCGCATTACCTTTAGAAAAACCAATCTTCAAAAGATACTTATCCAATCTTGCATACCAAGCTCTTGGAGATTGTTTCAATCCATACAAAGCTTTCCTTAACCTGCAAACCATATCTTTGTTATTTGTCAAAGAAAATCCATCAGGTTGTTCAATGTAAACTTCTTCTTCAAGATCTCCATTCAAAAATGCACATTTAATATCCATTTCATATACTTTGTAGTTCTTGTGTGCTGCAAAAGCCAAAAATAATCTGACTGTCTCAATTCTGGCTACCGGTGCAAAGGTCTCATTGTAATCAATTCCTTCTTTCTGAGAATATCCCTTACACACTAGTCTTGATTTATTTTTGATAACCTTACCATCTTCATTAAGTTTGTTTCTGAATACCCATTTGGTTACAATTACAGTTTTATCTTTAGGCCGGGGAACTAATGTCCAAGTGTTATTCTTCTCAATTTGTTCTAATTCTTCTTCCATAGCTTTAATCCAATATTTATCTTCACATGCCTCATTAACTGATGATAGTTCAATTTGAGAAATAAGACATACCTCTTCATTTGCCAATCTTCCTCTTGTCATAACTCCTTTATACTTATTTCCAATTATCTGATCTTTAGAATGATTTAGTCTTACATATCAGGGTGTCTTTGTTTGTTGTTGTTCCTTAGTCACAATGGAATTTTCAGATGGTACCGGTGTAACTGGATCTTCATTTTGTACCGGTGGATTCAGTGTAGGTTCATTTGTTAGAATTTTTGTTGCCGGTTCAGAGTCTATATACCTTGAAGTTCCTCTGAATTGTTCATCAATCTTCACATTTGTACTTTCAACAATTTTCTACAATCTTTTGTTAAAACATCTATATGCTTTACTCTTAGATGAATAACCAAGAAATATTCCTTCATCACTTCTAGGATCAAATTTCCCAATGTACTCATCTCTTCTAATATAGCATTTACTTCCAAATATTCTGAAATATTTAAGAGTAGGGGTAATACCAAACCATAGTTCATGAGGGGTCTTACCAGTTTCACCTTTGATGTGAACTTTGTTGAATGTATAGACCATTGTACTTACTGCCTCTCTCCAATATACATGTGGTAGGTTTGCTTCTGATAACATACTTCTTGTTGTATCCAAGATAGTTTTGTTTTTCCTTTTTACAACTCCATTTTGTTGTGGTGTCTGAGGTGCTGATAGTTGTCTTCTGATTCCATTTACTTCATAGAATGCATTAAATTCCTTAGATGTAAATTCTCTTCCTTGATCTGATCTTAGACATTCGATTTTCTTACCGGTTTCATTTTCTACCATTGCTTTGAACAGTTTGAACTTTCCAAGTGCTTCTAATTTTTCTCTGAGAAAAGTAACCCAACACATTCTAGAATAGTCATCAATGATTAGCATGAAATATCTATCACCTTGTAAGCTTTTAGTTCTAGCTCGACCACATAAATCAGTATGAATTAAATCAAGAGCATTATTGGATTTTTCTGGAATACTTTTGAAACTAGCTCTAACATGTTTTCCAAATTGACATTCCTTACATACTGTATTGTGAGGTTTGACAATTTTAGGTAAATCTCTAACTACCTTAGTAGTACTAATTTTCACCATGCAATCAAAGTTTACATGACAGAGTCTCTTATGCCATATCCAACTTTCATCAATATGTGCAATCAAGCATGTCTTTTCACTATTATGAAAGATATTACCTCTAGTCTGATTACCGGTTGCGATTTCCAAACCAGTTCTATTCATGATTTTGCATTTTCCATTTTTGAATAGTAACTAAAATCCTTTCTCAACTAATTGACCAACACTCAAAAGATTATGCTTTAAACCTTCAACATAGTAAACATTGTCAGTGTTATATTGTACCCTTACCTTTGATCAAACAAGCTTTGTCATCTCCAAATCTCACTAAGCCTCCATTGTATTCTTGAAAGTTCAAGAATTTACCTTTATCTCCTGTCATATGATGTGAGCATCCTAAATCAATGATCCACTCATCCTTTACTTCAATTTTAGCTGCCAAGGCTTGTTCTACCAGTTGGACTGTAGGTGTTGATTGATCTTCTATTATAGCAACAAAAACCCATCCATTGTATACTGGATCCTCATCAGAATCATCAGTCACTCCTTCATCAGCAAGATAACAAGATTTGTCTTTATTCTTCTTAAATATGTATCTCTGATATTCAAGGTTAGGCTTGTATATTCTTCTAGCTTCTTCTCTTAGTCTAGCATGTCTGTCAGGGCATCTTGAGGCCATATGACCAATCTTATTATAGTTAAAACATTTAAAGGGTGCTTTACCTTCATACTTACTTCCAACTTGACCTTTAGACATTTTCCTTGCAAATAGTGCTTCAAGTTCTTCAAGTTCTTCATTTTCTTTCCTGCTTTCTTCAAGTTCTCTTGCATAAAAAGATTTCCAATCAGATTTGTCAAATGATGATGTAGGTGATGTTGGTGCTTTAAAGGCTAAATCTGTCTTTATAGTAGCAACAGGACCAACTTCCTCAATTTCAAAGGCTGAAAGTTTTCCAATCAATGTATCTCTAGTTACTGATGTATTAGGCATTGTTCTTAATTCATTTATAGCAGTGACCTTCATTTTGTATGCTGGTGGCAATCCTCTTAAAAATTTTGAAACAATTTCATCTTCACTTAAGGTTCCTCCACAACATTTAATACCCAAAACAATTTCATTAACTCTTTCCATAAAAGCAAAAATCCTTTCATCTTCTTCCATTTTTAGATTTTCATACCTGACCCGGAAGCTTTCAAGCTTTGCAATTTTGACTGTGGAATCTCCTTCATTCAGTGTTTCCAGATTATCCCAAATAGCTTTATTAGTTGATCTATCTGCTAATCCCATGATTTGTTGATTTGTTAATGCGCTCAAAAGTGCTTCTCTTGCTTTGCAATCATTTTCCTCATCTTTAGTCAAGTTAGGTGGATTAGGCTGACCAGGAGTGGGAGCAATATAGCCATTCTTTGTAACTTCCTAGATGTCCTTTCCAATGCAATTTAGATGTGTCTCCATTCTGATCTTCCATATGCCATAGTTGGTTCCATCAAGTTTAGGACTGTCCTTTCTGAAATAGTTAATAAGCATTGGATCTCCTCAAGTTGTTAAACTCTGCAAAAGAGGACTAAGCTCTGATACCAATTGTTAGGTCCCAGAGACAACTGAGAGGGGGGGTGAATCAGTTGTCTAATAAATTTAAACCAAAAACAACTTAATCAACTTTCTGCTTAATACCGGTGAAACAGTCTTTTATACCGGTGGACAGTTTTATCAGATAATTTGCAATACTGGTAAATATTAATGCATGAAACAAAAAGACAAAGTCATCCACAACACATAACACCAATATTTGTACGTGGAAACCCTGCAAGGGGAAAAACCACGGTGAGAAACCTTACCCACAATCAGATGATACTACTGCAAATAGTAAGTGTATACAAATAGGGTCTGCACATGCAGAAAGGCCAAGCGCCTAGAGCTCACTGCTCAAACACAAAATAGGAGTCACACTGACTACAATTGGATGGTTAAATCCAATAAGGATGTACTGCTCAAAATAGCATCTTCATATGCTGGATTCAGTACCGGTGTAGTTCTTATATGCTTTCACAAAACCTTCCTTCACCTTCAAATGATGTCTGCGTGTATAGCTCTACTTATTCTCGCATATACCTTCACACAAATCTTCTTCGCATTCCCTTACCGATCTTACAAATAAGATCTTATATTTATACCATAACCTAAGACCAATTTTAGTAGGTCGGCTCTACAAGATATTACAATAAAATCATTTTACAAATAAATTAATGCCCGATGCAATAACCGATTCAACATGTCAGCTTAATGCATTTACAGCAACAATAAGTCATCTCCATAGTGTGCCATGCTAATTTGGAAAAGATAAACCTATCGGTGTATAACCTGGACCTATTTGTCGATAACAGCAAATATGCAAATACGAATATACCAATAAACAAAACTCCAAGACAAGGTGTCCACAAGATGTCTTCGACATAACCAAGTGTTTTCCATGCCCTTCCAAGTGTCGGTGATCATTATATCCTATCGGTGTACCAGATATCGGTGACTGTGCATAAGTCACTTGCTTGCCGATGAATGTTGTTGATTCTCCAAAGTGTCAGAGTTGATAAGTGTATAGTAGGTGTTGACATCAATGAAAAACCCATACCAAAATACCAACAGAGCAATCATAGTGTCGTTATCCTTGCTTTGTGTAATGCTCGTGTTGGCTATTTCAATGGCAAGCTTATAAACACTACAGCTGCAACCACATTACATATCAACCCAACTTTTCCAGAAGCAAAGCCTCTAACATTAAGAGGAAAGGACCCTTTACTTGTTGTACGCTTTGTTAAACAAACTATCCACATAGATGGCAAATATACTAGAATGACTATTTCTTCAATCCATGAGTGAATGAGTGTCAAACCAGAAACAATTCAGACGACTTTGCTAGCTGTTCTACGCTTTGTAAATGTAACTGACCAAAATTTCTATTACACAGCTTGTCCACTATTAGTCAATGGAAGGCCTTGCAAAAAAAAATGTACACAACAAGTTGATGATTCTTGGTTCTACTCTAGATGTCAAATGACTATGCAAGACTGTAATTATAGTTACCTCTTGCCACTAAAGTTACAAGCTGCCACAGGTACTCTATTGGCCACTGCATTTGATGAGGGTAGCATTCACTTGCTACACAAAACTGCAAAACAGCTTTGTGCACTACAAAATGATGCAACAACAACAGAGACACCTTTCTCAGTGATTAAGAGACTACTGTCACATTACTATTCCTTCACACTGCTGGTTTCCACTGAGACATATAATTCAGAATCAAAGATGAAAGTCACAGTCAATAAAGTCTCTCCTGTTGATTTCAAAGCTGAGTCTCATGCACTACTTGCAGAAATTGGCCGCCTAAGTACACAGCCTTAGAGTTATAACGCATCTTTTCTAATTATTAAACTTTCACTTTACAATACAATTATAACATTAGCTAATTTACATATTTAATAGTTTTACATATACAAACAATTACGCTTTACGAACACAAGGTTGCTTCTATAAATATCTATATGTACATTTCTTACATCTAGCTCTTATCTGTTTGAAAGTTTTTCCTCCTGACATAAGTTATTTACACTCATGCTCATTACTTTTAAATGTGCTAAACTCTATGTTATTGCAGAAAATTTATACACATATATCATTTTATTTTTTTGTCTAATATCTATTTGTATAACTATACAACACCAGAATTATACATACTTATGGAATTCCGCAGATACACAACTATACTTATATATGTACATAACTATATATAAGTATTCATAGTTATAGTCTTTTTGTTATATACATGTGTAGTTATATGTGTGCATATGTTCATATACAAAACTTTGAATTTTTAAATGCTATGTATATATACATGTGTATATGTATACATACATTTGTATGTATCAAAAATTACTATATCTGTGCATACCTATATTACAATCATGCTTTTAAAAACAGCAACCAACTAAGAACAACAACGGATTATACATCTATACACTGACATATATATATATATATATATATATATATATAGTCTTAGTTTTTTTTAATATATACATATGTAGGTATATATGTGCATATGTTTGTATACAGCACTTCAAATAGTTAATTCATATGTATATATACATGTGTATGTATCAGAAATTACTATATCTATGCATACCTATATTACAATGCTACTTTTGAAAAACCAAGTTGCTAACAACAACAAGTGTACGCAGAACAACACTACAAAGTAAATTTATGACTTTCCAAAACCCATACATTTCAAGTAAAGTCATTTATAGGTATATAAATATCTATAAATATAAGTTGAGTGAACAAGAGCAGCCAAACAATAGAATAGATCACTACACATACAAATAAACATCACAAAACCACTTTACATACACGACAAATCCTCTAAAATCACATAACCATAGATGAAGCAATTTTCAAATTTCATACATTCTTGATACATACTTCAAAGTTAACTACCTTCAATTATGAAAATTCTGACATACCTCTACTCTCTTTGAAATATTAGATATCTATCCAGCCTTGCCCTCAAGGAATTGATGCTATCAAATTGAAGAGAAGTTAGACCAATAGAACTTACTCTGCAAAGAACAGAGCCGATATCTCCAAGAAACGACAACTGAGACATCATGCTCTGCACAGACCTTGCAATAACTCACAAAAGTTATTAGAAATAGAAAACAATGATCTTGAGCAACTTAATCTCAATCAAACATTTTCTACTGCTCCTGAACTTGTTGTGAAGACTGCTTCATTTCAAAATACATTATCTAATTTGCGCAAAAAGATTGATATATTGGAGGTCATGCAGCCATGTTCTATTTGTATAGAAATGTATGTGGGCATGACTATTAAAAAAGTCAATCATGTACTTATGTTCATGAGATGTTATGGTGAAAAAGGCCTCTACTGCTTCTCATTATCAAACAATATGGACCCAGGTGAGCAACCTTTTGTTTTAAAGTCTCTCTCTCAAGTAGAAGAAATGCTCATATCAAGACTTGCCCCTGTTTTACAAGTAACACATGCAAAGGGAGGCCAATACAAATATTATGGCCATACAATAAACTCCCCACAAGATATTTCTGAAATTGCAATAACATTACCTCGCCATATTAAGCAATTAGAAATTCTAATTGTCCGTAGAACCAATTTGCAAGGATTAACTTATGACTGTTACGTCAATAGATTTCACATCATGAATGCATTGGCTTACAAAATGAAACATGATCAATACTACAAGGATGTAGTCATTGATCTAGATGGAGTGCATCTATTGCCAGACCAAACCACTGACATAACAAAGCTACTGCATTCAGTCGATTCCCTGCAAGAAGATGTTGTTCAAGATACTTCCACTCTGTTGAATATAAACAATGAAGAACAAATCAGGGAGAATACTTCCTCATTTATCCCACAATTACCATCATCAATACCAGAACTTGATGTGATCAAAAATATCCTCCATCTAGATGACAGCAACAACAACTTTGTTCCTTGGCCACAAATTAGTGCATTCCCTATCAATGAGTACAATACCGAGGGCCTCCTTTCCATGGCATTCCCAATACTTTTCCCTTCTGAAATAGCTTTACCACTACAACAAAAAACAAGGCTAGTACATTTACATGAATATGCTTTGCACCTAATCAAATATTATGATCAAAGATTTGGGCAACATGTTCACTTTAGACATTATATCTAAAATCTTATGATGAGACATCGATCCCAACAATCAGCTGTTGTGTTCATCAAGACTAATCTACAAGATAGTCTACCACGCAATCTTCATGGCCTAAAAGAATACTTACAAAAGACACCCACAAGTGAATTACCAAATCATATCATGCGATATGCAGCCTCATTGCGTGGTACACGAGCATTTTGGAGCAAGTCCCATCGTGACATTACATCAATGATAGAACAGTTAGGTGCACCTACACTATTCTTCATCTTAAGATCAGCTAATACAAAATGGCCAGAATTGCATAATTTATTGCCAAAAACAAAGTCAGCTACTATACCCAACAATAGAAGACAATTTACTGAAAATTTAGTCAATAATCCCCACATTACAGCTCTATACTTGCACTTAAGATTTCAAATCTTTCGTGATGAAGTCATTGTCAAAGAACTGAAAACCATTGACCACTGGTATAGATATGAATGGCAACATCGAGGTTCTACACATATACATGGCTTTCTTTGGTTGCGAGAAGCACCAAATGTTGATAGCCTTGATTGGTCAGACCATGCAAGTATCTAATCAATTAAACAAGTCTTTGACCAGTACATCACATCATGGAATCCATGCCCTGAAGAAGCTCGCTTGAACAGGCAATATATGCCTGCAATTTCAGATCCATGTCTTGCAGATATAGAGATCATATCCTGGTCTGATCCTTCCACTGATTATACTGAGTTAGTCAATGTTGTTCAATGGCATACAAATTATTCAGAGTATACCTGCTTGAGGAAAAAAAAATGCAACTCTTCAATGCAAGTACAAAGCTCCTTGGCCTAAACAACATGAATCCTCATTGATATTAGATCACAATAACCCATCATGAAAACCAGCAAGGAATGACAATCATCTGAATGTACACAACCCAACAATGCTAGCCATATGGAGGGCTAATGTTGACTGTCAGCCTGTCTGCTCCAAAAAAGTAGTTCTACAATATATCTCAAAGTACGCATCCAAAACTGAACAAAAGTCAGAAAGTTATACTGATATCTTGAAAAACATAGTTGAAACAACCAATTCAGAGGATACAATTCTCTTAGCATACCAAAGACTGCTCATGGGCATTGTTGTTGATAGGGACATTAGCGCACAAGAAACTTGTCACATGCTGCTTAAACTACCATTGATATCTTGCACATGCCACTTTGTAACACTCAATGTTGGTAAAAGAATCTTCGAACACATAGCTAATTGTGATGAAGAATCTCAAACCTCAATATCTTACATCTCAAACTACATGAAATGGCCATCAGAATTCGCAAACCTGACTCTACTTCATTCAACCCAGTTATATACATACTCTGAGCACCACAAATCATCTAAATGGATGAAAAGAAAGCTACCCGCAATTGTAAATGTCTACCCGAAACACAAATCTTTACCTTTAGAAGAGGACAGCAGTTTTGAAAGTTTCTATTGGAGTGAATTGCTTCTTTATAAACCATTTCGAATCATACCTCTACATATAGGGAGCTCAGCTGAAGAAATTATCATAAATTGGAAAGATCTTCAAAGTACAGATTACATACGATGGCATGTAAATGGTTTTGAAGAACACATTACCACAAAAAATGGTGAAGAGCTACAGCCAAAAGACATTCGACAATCAACTCATGAAGATCTGTACGAATGGGAGTTCTTGTCACAAATGGGAGCATCAAACAACTTTGGCATTGCTGCTCTTCAAATGCTTGGCAGACGTAATTTTGATCTACAATTTGATTGGACTGCTTGTATACCTGATGAACCACTGCATTCAAAAGCATCTTACTTTATATTAATAGAGAAAAGCCAAGCACCCCACAATCTTGCCAACCCGCATTTAAATGCACCTACTAACTATGAGCTTGCCAGAATCCAAATTATTGCACTTGATATGATTAAATATCATGCTGAACAGAACCTACATTCTTCACCATTACGATTAATCATTCAAGGCACGGCAAGCACTGGAAAGTCCTTTCTTATTGACTGCATACACACACAGTTAAATTCAAATTTAGAACATGCACAATACCCTTTGCTTGTACTATCACCAACAGGTGTCTCCGCATATAATATCCAAGAAACCACAATCCATGTTGCCCTTTGTATACCCATTCAAGAATACAAACCATTAACAGGTCATTCCCTATTAATGTTTCAAGAGCAATGCAAACACTTACATTACATATTAATAGATGAAATGAGCTTTGTTGGCCCTCAATTACTCATTAAGATTGATAAAAGATTGCGAGAAGCTTTTCCCAGCAAACAACATGAATCATTTGTAGGTATCTCAGTCATTTTGGTTGGTGATCTTGCACAGCTTCCTCCAATTATAGATAGGCCATTATACGCATCTCACTCAATGGCACTGGCTCTATGGCACACATTCAATACTGTTGTGACCTTGGATATTCCATTTCATCAACAAGGCACAAGTTCTTCACAGATAAGTTTCCGTGAAATATTGCTTAATATCTGCAACTTAACACCATTACAAACAGACTGGGAATCCCTTCAGTTGCGGTCAACCCATGCTTTGACACTTGAACAAAATAATCACTTCAACCAACAGAAGCATTTATTTGCAACAAATGCAGCTTCAAGTGCACATAACATAAAGATGTTAACACAATTGCACTCACCCATTACATGTGCAACAGCAATCATTGCCCATCAAAGAGATAAGAAGGCACACCAAGAAGAATAGCTAGCATTTGAAATTCTTCTTTCTATAGACAAAGGAAATTATGCTTATTGCAAATTTATGGATAGAATTTGGCCTTGTAAATGGTGCTTTGGGTCAAATCAACCAAATTGTCTACGATGCAGCTTCCAAACCACCTGATTTGCCAAAATATGTGGTTGTTCTTTTCAAACATTATACTGGGCCTTCATGGGATCCACAAAATCCAAAACATGTCCCAATTCCACCAATTACTAGAGAAAACCGCACACAAATTCCACTAGCAATGGCATGGGGCATTACTATTCACAAGTCATGGGGGCTGACATTAGACTTTGCCATAGTTGACATCAACAAAACAAAGAAACAAGGCCTAACATTCACAACACTTTCAAGAGTAAAAGCAATTGAACACCTACGTATACAACCAGCCTTCACCTACCAAAGATACTCACGATTGAAAGGTGCAACATCAACAGTACTACGAAAGGCTGAGGAAGCCTGCTTGCTGCAACTTTCGAACAGAACAGAACAAACATACCTACAGCACAAATACAATCAGGTGTGAAAGTCACATCTTCATTATGTTTTCATGTATTGTATATCTTCTATTCAATGTATCAACACAAAAAAATATTTCTACTTTTCAGGATCAACAACACAACTAATGTCTATGCAAGTGAAGACCCCTTTTACATGTGCCAACTCTACAACAAAAGGTACACACCTAACACCCCCTTCCTATTCAACTATTTTGTAACTTTCAACAAATTTTTCCCCTCCTATTTTCCACAATTAGTTTCTCATATGTTTTTATTTAGTGCAGGTTCCAATACACTTTCAGTCTGCAAGGCACCTGTTCACTTTAACACATATAATGGTTTCTAATGGTAAGTGTTATACTATTTATCATTAGCTACCTTTTCTCATTAACATTCCTTTACACCTTAAAGTTCTTTTGATTGAATAATTGAGCTTTCAGTAAACAATAACATCATATGAATATAGCAATTAAAAATTTTACCCACTTGTTCAATGTGTTTAATATTCACTAATGTTGTTCTCATACAAGATTCTTACTTTGTTTATCTTCAGTTTGCAAGACACCTCTTCCATTTCATAGCTATTATAGTTTGTGAAGATTAACTTTCAAAAACAACAGCATCCAATACACCAAGCTCTTTAATTTGAAGGTATGCAACACTCTTCAGATTTTCTCTACTCTACTTCAACGTTTCTTGCTTTGTTTATGTTCTTTAACCGTTTGTAGATTATACTATTTATCATTACCTACCTTTTCTCATTAACAATCCTTTGTTCTTACTTTGTTTATGTTCTTTAACTGTTTCTGGATGTGACCACTTTCACTCTGCAAGTTCAATAATTTCAAGGTATGAAACAGTCTTCAGATTTTTTGTACTGTGCTTCTAGGTTTCTTGCTTTGTTTATGTTCTTTAACTGTTTGTACATCTGACCAATTTCACTCTGCAAGGTACATGTTTAGTTTTACACGTATAATGATTTCTGATGGTATTTGCTCACTAAATCTCTCTTTACAATTGATAAGGATTATACTATTTATCACTACCTACCTTTTCTGATTAACATTCCTTTAGACCTTCAAGTTATTTTGATTGAATATTTGAACTTTCACTAAAGAATAGCATCAAATGCAACAAGGTCATTACTTTAACGGTATGTAAACCTTACTCACTTATTCAATAAATTGATTTTCCAACGTCTACTTGCAAGCTTCTTACTTTGTTCAGGTTGTTCAACTATCCATGGACATGTTCACTTTTACATGTATTATGCTTTCTCAAGGTTTTCAATTTGTACCTATTAACTGCCTTCTCTCTTTAACATCCCTTCACACTTTCAGGTTCTTTTCACTAAATAATTCAGCTTGCCATAAAGAACAACAGCCAATACACCAACCTCATTACTATCAAGGTATGTAAATATTTTCAGAATACAAAATACTATTAGGTAGATAACTATATCATAGCCACTTGGGAAAATTAACTTACTTTCACATCTTAAACCAAATTTAATTATTATTTTCAAAATGTTATGTGTAGAAAACCTCTCTCACAACAAACAAATACTGACATGAACCATACATGACATTCCAATTCTGCAATTACACATCCATAAGGTATTATATTACTAAAAAGTGTTGACTTTCAAATTTTCATGACTTTCAAAGTATTTAACTTCACCAAACTGACATGATATCCAAATCTAACTTATATAAATGAAACATTGATACAGGTCTTTCATCGTATATATCACATAGAATTCAACAAAAAGCTATATAACATGTTGCTCTTACCAACATGGGGGATGGAGGGTGGATAACAACAATACTCTGGGTCCAACAAAAAAAATTGGTTGGGAATATTATAGCCTACAAAAAAAAGTTGTAAAACAATATTCATAACATTTTCTTCAACTACATCATGTTGTATACACCAGCATGGGGGATGGTGGGTGGAAAATTTTCAACTTTGGGAACAACCATTGGTTGGTTTATGTACACGAAAATTGTCTTACTGTACAATTAACTTTTTCACATTAATAGAATTTGGTTATTTACTTATACAATACAATTTACTTCTCAATATAACAAATCTAATACATCTACTAACATTTTCCCTTAACAATTAGACCTATCGGCCTCCTGTTGCAGGCACTCCCCCTGCAACTACTAGTTATTTTGTGGTAAATTTTGAACTAAGGGAGGGTTTACCCTATATTCCTCAAGCCACAGTAAAAAATAAATAAAAAATCGGATACAGGGGTGTCGAGTTTAATCATGGTTTAGTTTTGAAAAATTAAAATGTGGCACTTGGGTTCTGCCTAGAGTTGTCTCTATTAAAACAATGACAGTTTTAGTACTTGTAGACAACCATTACTCAAATTATCAAAAGATTTTGAATAAAGGTTTACACTCAGCTAGTAAAAGATAAACTTGTAAGTCTGAGAGAGGAATGTCATCCTCACAAGTACAACAAGAAGAATCCTTTATGAATCCTTAAATCTATTTTTGCTAATGAGTCTAAGAGTGCAAGTCAGATAGGGTGGAACTGGACCACATGAAATCATGTAGACAAATTCTTGGCCAGGGTGCACTAGTTGCATGTAGTGCTTGTCAGTTCCTAAGATTACAGATATAGTCTTAGTCGGGAAATTATACCAGTTAGTAGGTAGCTATAGGGTGTAATTGATTTTGACTATAGGGTCTTACACCAATTCTAGCATAACTTGACATAACCATATTCTTTTCTCTTACGAAGGGTCGGGCCACTTCAGTTGGAAGTGAGCAAGGGGGAACAGAAACGATCTATGGTTGGGTGGATAAATGCCTTGGTGATATCTTTTTCCCCTCTCTACGATTTAGAAAGAATTAAGGATGAGAAGGGTTACCAGATACTAAGTGAAAAGTACATTCTAAACCTTTCATCTTTTCCTTTTAAAGAAATTAGTTACATACTTATTGTTGTTTATGTTCCCAATGAACTAATGTTTGTTTAATTCAATGATGATTATTTCCTTCTTGTACTAAAATCTGTTTACAAAAAAATTATGCATAAGATAATGGCATCAGCATTTCATGATCAATTATTTTCTTTTTAAAAAAATGTTAAACTAGTCGTTACTTGATTTCATGTTAGTTAATGTTCATAAACTAGTTGTTACTTTGTTTGATTTTTAGGTTATGTTACACTTGACTTTTCCAGGTATTTATTTATCTCCTTTCGCACATTTTCTTTGTTTTTCTTGCAGACTAGGATTCATTATAATCATTTTGTTCTTCTTGAAACCCAAGTTGTTGTTTTGATTTTGTTTTTGTTCTCATGTCAGTTGTTTTTGAGTTTTAAGTCTTGTTATGCATTTCCTTTGATCTGCCCTAGGACACATGTCAAAAATAAAACTTTGACTTGCCCCTTATGCCTTTGTTTTTCTCCACTCACAGATTGAGTTTCAAATCCCAACCTACAGGTTGATTTGTCCTTCGGGCAAGCCAAGTTTTGAATCCCGACCTGCCTATCGCTAAATCCTATCCAATCTTGCACCCGACATGCCTTATGATTATTTTGAGATGCATGTAACCCAACATGCTATATGACCTACCTTAAGGTGCATGTAGGGTTTTAAAACACGACATGCCTTTTTCTTTCCAAGAAGCTACAGGTCAGGAAATAAATCCTGACCTGCAAGTTGACTTACCCCGAGTTCAGGTCGGGATTTATTTCCTGACTTGCAACTTTTGATCTACCCTAGTGCAGGTCGGGATTTATTTCCTAACTTGCCAATCATGTCATGCCCCTAACATGTCGAGTTTTAAAAACCAACATATTTCATTTGTTTTATCATGAACATCAGGTTTTAAAACCCAATATGTAGGGATGACCTTCCTTAGTGCAGGTTGGGTTTTAAAACCCAAACTACTATTTTGTTCTATTTCTTCCTAAGGCAATTTTGTCTCCCGGTTCTGATTCTAATCAGCAAGACTATAAATCCGATGATGTTGACTCTCTAAACATTGATCTTTGGTGTTGAAATGCAGCCTTTGACAAATGTCTGAGCCCTCTTCTAGCAAGTCAACAGGAAATAAAATGAAGTACAAGTACGACAAGTACTTAAACATGTTCCTGGAAAGCTCTATCAAGTCAAATGTGGACTAGATCCGGGATACTGAAATAGGGCATGTGCACATGGAGGAGTTTATAAAAATTTTGGGAGGCCCCCCCAAGGATGACTCATCTTATAGCTAGTGAGCTCCACAAATATGCATATTTTCCAGTCGCAGCTCTTGATCCTGACTTTGTATTAGCAGTAGTAGAGTGCTTTGATCCTACTACTAGACAAATCAAAGATGCAGATGGGAATGTATACATCCGTCTTGATAGTGAATACTTTAATAGTATTTTCAAAGGTTCTTAAATAGAGGAAGTTGTGGATATCACTCTGGAAAGTGCACAGAAATGGTATGAGGAAAATGAAGACAAGTGTAAGAAAACAATCAATGATGTTTTCTTGCAAACTGCTAGAAACTCCACAACATCCTGTTGGCCAAATCTCTTTCATAGGAGTGATTTCACTGAGGAGTATAATGATATTGTTACCTTATTATCATGGATAAAAGGGCTTCTAGATTTTCACTTCTTTCAAATATGGATGTGTTGGTATATCAATATCATCAGGAAAGGAAATGATAAAATAGACTGGGGTGAGAAAATCAGTGATGTGATTTGCGAATAATTGAAGGAAGTCAGAACCACCTCGAAAATACACATGACTTCCTACCTTGTGTATGCAGCCACTTCCATGAGGAAATTTCTAGAATTGTCTACAAAAGGTGACAGAAGGCAAACTCTAGTATGGGATTATTATTCTCAGTTGACCATTTCTAATTGGAGAAGTCACTTCTGAAGGGTCAATGATGTCTTATTTTTTGTATGGAAGTGCTTATTTGACAAAGAGTTGTAGAAAAAGAGACTTTTTGATGCAGTGTATAACAAATTTTGTGAGTATGGATGTGTCTTCTTATAGTTTCTAACATTCACATACATCCATGTAGGTTGCTTCACTAGCGAACCTTTTATGCTACCAAGGTACCCATTTGATAATATTAATGTAATGGAGCTATGTCGTCAGTTAGTGTATGTACATGAGAGACATTCTTCTTCACAAAAGAATGGTCTCAAGTCCTCCCCATGTATTGGCAGATATTCAATACTAACCACTCCTAAAGCCAAGAACATGGAGGAGGAAATGCAGTGGGTAACAATGAGAAGATTCAAAGCCCGCAATAACTTTTATTTTCGTGGGATGAAGAATAAGATCCATAGGAATTATGTACATGTACATCGGCTAGAGGATGTTTGGGCAGATTATAGAGATGATGAAGATGTGAGGAAACTTGATTTCAGTCGCCTCACACTTGAGTAGATTGAAAACTTGAATTTGGCCAAAATTCCAGATACATGGGAGGATACTACCAATGATATTGTGGATCCCATTTATTTCAACAACAACATTGCTAAAACTCCTCTTCCTCCTATTCAGTGGTCACAAAAGGAAAACAAATCCATTTCTGCAAGATTTCCCACCATCATGGAAAATACCAACACATGGTTTCTAAAGAAAGGCATAAGGATGAAACAAATCCCTACAAGTTCTGGTGAGGAGTAGGATGATGAAGGCCCCGTGGGTAAGACATCAGAAATGAGAACCAAGAATAGACAGAACCCACAGGAGCTATCACCAATTTCATCTCCTAGGTCAAAGGGGAAGAAACCTACATACAAGTTCACTATCAAAGGGCCAAAGAAAGGAGAATTCTCATCTCAGGATACACAAAAGGATGTTGATGAGGAACCAACATTACATGAACCAGAAAAAGGACAACAAGAGGGAGAGATACGATGGGAAGAAGAAATGAAAGATGCAAAGGAATCACTTCCACCATTAGTTACTACCATTTCTACAACAACACAGGTTCCTGCTTCAACTCATGTAACCATTCATTCTATTGAATCTAATTCAAATGAAGAAGATGAAGAACGGGATGATGAAGGCTTAGATGTTGGAGAAGACAATGAAGAATTTGTGACTTTGTCAAGCCTTTTGAGTTTCAATGATGTACATGTGTCTATGATTGAATCTTCAATCTTAGACTTTACAAAAGCAATGGCACAGATTTCTCAAGAGAAACAAAAAGTGATGCTTCCTTTAGGCATTGTTACTGTAGAGGTTCTACCACTTGTTTCGACCATTATTAATACAATAGCTCCACCATTGGTTTCTACTACTGTGGCAATAGCATCTTCTTCTCAAGTTCCTAATGTTGCTGATACAATTGCCCTTGTGCTAGTATCCCAGGTTGCTGCAACTACAAGCCATGCTACAATACAAGTATCTATGACTGCACAAACTGATACCACAAATCCAACAGCAAACTTGGGTCTTCCTCCATGGTTGGATATTGTGGCGCCTAAAAAAATGAAGCAGGTAATCTCACAAGATGATTTTGATTTTGATCAATTAGGTCCTATCAAGCAGAAAGTCACCAAGAAGCCCAAGACTGTGTCTATAATCTTGGTTGATCCAGTAAGAAAAATTAAATATGTTGAGGTCTTGGTACCATCTTCAGATAGGGACAAGGACAACATTCAACTTGTGGATTATACTATGCAAACTGTGGAACTTGGTGTAAAAACACATGAGAGTGTTAAGCAAGACTCTCAAACTGCTTTCAATTCTCTCATGCGTAGATTTGATCTAGAAATGGATGAGAAGAATGAATGGAAGAAGAAATGTGAATAGTTGACTAGCATTCTTCATAAAAATACACAGTCATCACAATAGGTTCAACCAATAGTTTCTTCAATTGACAAATAAGCACTTAAAAAAATAGAATGATTACGTACAAGGGGCAGAGAAGTGGAAGAATGGATTGATCACTTGAAGTCATGAGGGTCACATCTCATTGATTCTGTAGTCAAGCTTTTGACAGATTTTGAGAATGCACAAGTACAGGTTCAAGATGTACAATCTTTATTATCCCAAGAAATAATAGAACTTGAGAAAGATTTAGGACTTTGGGATAACATGAGAGAATATAGAGTAGACATCCTTGTTGATAACAATGTCTGGGGTTGGAACAAATACACCTTCGGGGATATCTTCAAGAAAAAAAAGGAGCTTAATAGTAAACTAAGTTTTATCCAAGAGCGTATTGATCAAGGTGACTCCCTTGAAGCCACCCATATGGAGGAGGCTACCCTCTATAGAAAATGGAAGGAAAACTCCCACAAAGAGGAACTCTACTGGAAACAGAAATCCAGGGTTCAATGGCTCAAAGAGGGTGATAAGAATACAACTTTCTTCCACAAATCTGCTATTATCCATAGGCATAGAAACCACATCTCCTCCCTCATGGATGACAACAATCAAGTGGTCTACGATGTTGATAGTCTAAGAAAACTGACTACAAACTATTTTGCCACTTTATTTAGGGATGATGGTGACTTGAGGGGCCCTACTGGGGAGGATCTTCTCAACTGCCTCCCACCACCCCTCTCGGTGGAAGATAAAAACCTTATTTTGGCCCTTGTTTTTGAGGAGGAAGTCAAGTCTATTGTTTTTGCTATGGGCCCCTTCAAAGCCCAAGGTCCTGATGGTTTTCCCCCAACTTTTTTTCAAGATCTATGGGATGTCGTGGGCCCTGATGTTGTTCTGACTACTAGAGATTTTTTCAGATCGAGAAGGCTCCTTAACAAACTCAATCACACCTTCATTTCCCTTGTCCCTAAAACTTAGGAGGCATCTACTCTTAAGAAATTCCACCCTATCAGTCTCTGCAACACTATTTATAAAATCTTTAGCAAAGTTCTTGTCAATAGTCTCAAACCTTTCGTGGATCCTTTGATTGGCCCCTCCCAAAAGGTTTTTCTTCCAGGTAGATAGATTCTTGATGTGGTCATCTCTACTCATGAGATTATTCACTCCATGGATTAGTGTCATTAGTCGGGGATGGTACTCAAGCTTGACATCTCCAAGGCTTATGATAGGGTCAATTGGACCTTCCTTTTCAAAGTTTTGAAACCTAAAGGGTTTGGAGACAAACTCATCAAACTTATTGGGGAATGCATATCTACTGTCACCTATGTTGTGCTGCTAAATAGGAGCCCCCTAGAGAAGTTCAGGGCCTCCACAGGGTTGCAACAAGGGGAACCTCTATCCCCTTACCTCTTCATCATCCTTGCTAAAGTGTTGGCCTCTAAATTGAACTCTATGGTTCACAGGGGTGCTCTTTTGGGCATCAAACCTGCCTCTACGGTACCCCCTAATGTTTGACAACAATTTGTCGATCACACTATTCTTTTTGGTATCTCCTCTATTTGGGAAGCTAAGGCTTGGAAACCCTTTCTCAATGCCTATTCTCTGGCATCTGGCCAACACATTAACTATGAAAAGAGCAGCATTTACTTCTTTCACACTAATGTCCAACTCCAAGATAAAGTCTGCAGAATCCTTGGTTGTCAAAGGGCCTCCCTCCTTGGCACCTACCTAGGCCTCCCCTTGACTATTAAAGATGTCTCTAATTCCTTCTAGATCTCTATCCTTGAACGAATGTAGAAGAAGCTAGTTGGTTGGAAAGGTAGACTCCTAAGTAGTGGTGGGAAATTGCAGTTGCTCTCCTCCTCCCTCCAGGGGATCCCTGTGTACTTTCTCTCCCTCTTCAAGATATCTACGGCTATGGCTGCTAAGTTGGAAAACATCCAAAAGAATTTCCTCTAGATGGGAATGGAAGAAAAGAAGAGGCTCGCCTTGGTGGGCTGGGACAAAGTTTGTCTTCCCTAGGCCATGGGCGGTTTGGGAACCTGTAAGATCTCAAGGTTCAATAAGGCCCTTATGACTAAAATTGTCTGGAAGCTACTGAATAAGGATATGGATTGCAGTAGGATCATTAGGTCCAAGTACCTGGGTAATAGGGACTTTTCCTCTGTTCTGAAAGAGGAGGGCCTTCCCAGGGGTTCCAAAATTTGGAATAACATCTTGAGCTGCAGGGACCCTTTATCTCATGGTTTGAGGTGGCTTATTGGAAATGGAAGGAAAATTCTCTTTTGGGAATATTGTTGGCTAGGAGAGAGACCCCTTGCTTCTTCCCCCTCCTTGAGAAGGCTCCAGGATGCCACCAAAGGCTTCTTTGGTGAAAGAGTCAATGATTACTTCAACAACCGCACTTGGAGGGCCTTGGAGGATTGTTGCATTGACCGTCCCTTCCTCCTCCCTATTGCTAGAGAGCTCCAGAAGCTTTTGGCCGCTATATTCCTCCACCTGTTTTCTAGGGAGGATAGATATATTTGGAAGTGGGACCCTTCTGGAGACTTCTCTGTCAAAACTGCCTACACCAGCTTACTTAGAGAACTTGTTTACTCCTCTATCTGGAAAGAGGTCTAGAATCCCCAACTCATCCCCAAGGTTAATTTCTTTAGTGGACTGCTCTCCTCAACAAAATTTTGACCCAAGAAAACTTGGTCAAGTGGAGTTCCAGTTCCCTAACAGATGCATCCTCTACAAAAATGATGAAGAAAGTCCTGCCCATCTCTTCATCCACTGTGCCTTCACTCGAGAGCTATGGGGGATGGTCTATAATAAGGTTAATATTTGTTGGATTATGAATGATAATTTTTCAAATCTATCTTAGGAGTTTCAGGGCCCCTCTTCCAACCCCCTTATCCAACAACTGTGGAATGACAAGATATTTAGAGACAAAGAGGCCTCTGTCGAAACTGTGTTTTCTCAATTCCTTAAATTGGTTCTTGAGAATATCTCTGTTTCTAAAACCCGGATGGCATCCAAGCCCCCCTCTACATGGGACTGGAAAAGATTGCTAGATGTTGGAACCTTCCCCCCTCGTTTTCTCTTGTTGACTGCTCTAAGAGACTACTAAGACAAAGCACAGTCTGGTTCCCCTCGGCTACAAATTTTAAACTCAATTTTGATGGAGCTTCCAGGGGGGCCTAGCTACTGGTGCAAGGGTTATTAGATCCCATCTGGGGACCCTTGTTCCTACTTATGAGGGTAACCTGAATGGGCATTCCTCTAATCAAGCTAAAGTGATGGCCTTAGCCTAGGGAATCTGCATTGCCCTCTCCATGGGAATCAGGATTATGGACATTGAGGGGGACTCCAAGCTTATCATTGATGTTGTCAAAGGGCAGAATAAACTTTATTGGACAATTGAGGGAACCATCAGGGACACCCTGAGGCTCATATTTGGACTTGAATCATTCAAAGTTATGCATATCTTCAGGGAAGGCAACAGTGTGGCAGACGCCATGGCAGCCATTGGCCTAAACCTCTCAGGTTTGAGATGCTGGAGGAGTCCCCATTCCCTCTCGGGCCATGTTAACTTCTTTCTCCAAGAAGAGAAATCCAAAATATTTACTAATGATTGAGTGGTTGCCAAGTGCTTCCCTTACCCTCCTCTCTTCCCTCAGGGCAGTCTAGAGGTGGTGGTTTAATAATTCAAATATTGGGAATATCCCTCTGATCCCTTCTCATGTGGTGGTGACTCGTTCAGCCAGGCTAGCGATGACGTACGTTTTTTTGTGTTGGAAATTCCCTTGGGCTTGCAGAGTCATGATGAGGTATGATTAGACTGGAAACGTGTTGGTTGTCGACGGTATTTATTGGCTCTTAATGCCTCATAACCAGGAAATCATTTCTAAAAGTGACTTCAATTTTTCCCATGTGCCCAACTTCATTTCTCATTTATTAACGTCGGGCTCGGACACTTCCCATTATCTCTTCTTGTCTTGCTTCTCGAAGGGTCTCTGCAACTTTCTTTGTGCTAATTTTTTCATGAATAAAGAATCTTTGTTGGCGGAGAATATGGGGCACGACAGGGTTAGATATGAACCGGATAATCCAAATGATTTTAAAAATGACCCCCTGGTCTGGAATTTTTGTGTTGAAGGTGGGGTTGCCAATTTTCTAGATTGCCTGAAGGGCCATGATGAGCAGCTCTCAGCTGCTTTTGCCTCCTCCTGGTCTAGGAGACATGTCTCAGTTGGTGACATTGCCTTTTATGTCTCTAAGGAGACTATTTCCCAACCTATGAAGCTGACCCTTGATGGCCGCCACTAGAAGCGTACCAGCAATGTTGCAAATAGCAAAGGTTTGAAATGGTTCTTCTGTAACCATGAAGAACCTGTCAACCTACAAGGTGGGTTTGCTCAGGAGGAGCTCAAGCACCCATGGAACATGATCTGCCTCATGATCATGAAGTACTTCACTCTCGAAGGCAGGCATAAGGTATTCTACTACTATCATTTTCCCCTCCTCAATCACTTCCGCAATAATGATTTTCTTTGTTTTTCGTTTTATTTACTGCACTCTATAGAGAGTTTTGTTAAAGACACCATGGACCCCAAGCATGGGGATAATCCACCCTACCTCCTCCACCAAGGCCTCATTTACAGGTTGTATAAATTCCATGAGGCCCTCTTCCTCCCCCGGAATCTTTCGCTCTCTCAGACCCCCATGCCGACTCCTCAGCATCTTGCGGCCCTGTTTATGGCTTTCCCTAGATTCTTCCAATATCCCCATGAGGGCTTTGCTACGGCCACCATGTCCCTGCCTTCTTACACCTTGGTTGTTTCCTTATCAATGGTCTCCCTTAGTTTAACTCTATCTACCTCTCTCGGTGCTTCTCGCTCCCTGTCCAAGGGCAAAGGCAAAACCCCCGCTAAACGCAAACGCATTGTCTTTGATGACAATTTTTCCTCTCAGGATGTTGAGAATGACAATCATTCCCCTAATTCCGAGGTTAAAAGGTGATCCTCCAGACTTCCTTCCAAAAGCCGCAAAAAGAAGACCTCGATGATCGAGAATCTGGACTCTGAGGAGGACCCCATTGGGGACAATGAGGAAGAGGGCCCTAATACCACTATGGGGGCCCCTGATGGGGATGTTGTGGATGTGAATGCAACTGGGGACCCCATGGTTCTAACCATTGTTGGTGCCGCTGACATGAGTATCTCTGAAATGCAAACCCAGGACCCCATTGATATTAAGGATATGACCACTATGAACACAGGAACTGAGGGTCTTATGGGTGTGGAAATCTCTAATAGCAAAGCCCTGGAATCTGGTAATTTGGACCCATAATTAAAAATGGATGAATAGGTGATGCATTCTATCCCTCTGATGGGCCTGGTTAATGATAGTTTGTTTTTTGTTTTCTGTTATTGTTTCTGATTTCTAAAGTCTTGGTTCCTTTTTGTTGATAGTTGTTGTTAATTTTTGTTATAGTATTGTTTTTGCACTATGATTTTTAATAGTTTTTCTATGTAAAGGGTCAGTGCCCTTGTTCTCACTACTTTATTAATCAAAAACAACGGGATATTGACTCGGGGTGAGTACATCCAAACCTGATCAATATTAGCACACAAGGATGAGCTAATGAAAATGCTAGTAAAAGATCTGAATCAAGATAAGAAAGTTTGATACAGAACTGAAGGTTTTACTCAATGAGACCATCAAACAAGTATTCCTCACCATGATCGACCAGTTGGTAGATGATCAATTTTCTTTGGCATCATTTGATAGGTTGATTTAAATTCAAGTCAACTTAGATGATCTTGCATCAATTTTGAAGAAAGCTAAAAGGGCTTATGTAGAAGTCGAAGATTCCATCTCTCGTGTTCATGCCATTTCCAATATGACTTCAAGGCCAAACAAATCTAAAATTCAAGCTACACTGGAAAGATTCGAGGAATTCCAGAAAATCAATGAGGAGGGAAAATAAAGAATAAAGTGTTATTGACACTATGTAGTTTTCATGTAGTTGCATCTTTTCTTACTGCAAATTTTCTTGCAGTTGCATTTTTATTTTATGTAGTAGTTGTAGTCAAGTGGGACTCTGCAGTTGAAATAATAAGTTGTGCCCACATTTTTCTCCACTCCTTTCCTATAAAAGGAGGAACCTCATTTGTAAATATTTATCTTTTATATGCTAAGAAAAACTAAAGCAGTCACCGACTAGGAGGGACCTCAAAGAGATCAGTCCAAACCGGTCAACAAGAGTAAACACAACGGAAACACAAAGACATGATGGAGGAAATACATAGCAGATTGAATTATAACATGGAAACTGATTACAACCAACTGGTAACAACCGGGTTACAGAAACTGGCTCACAAGCCTGCTAAAACAAGCTCCAAAATACAAAACAGGTCACAACCGGGACCTCAAATCCTAAGATATATCTTCTATGCTTAGTCTAACTTCTTCATTACATTATAATGCACTATTACAATGATTTATATGATCCAAGGGGATCCGGTCGGCCCAAAAAGGGATCAAAACCCAAAGAACAAGACCTAACATGCAAAACCAACAAGGTCGACCTCCGCCAAAGAAGTTCCTACTAAAAATCTAAAGGATGAAGAGTAGATGATGGGAAAAGGTTGGCCACATGCCAAGGAACATTGGAATCAACGCTCAAGGCTTCGCAAGCTACAGAAGGGATCTGGTAGATCACCAATGCAAATAGGTCCAGGAAACCGGTAACAGGAAACTATCTTGGAAATTGGTAGTGATAACTTGCCGAAAAATTATCTAAATGCTCCATAGTTTGGGAATAAGGAAGATGATCAAGTCTTCAAGTAAAATCCAACTCCACAGGTTTCAGTGAGCCAAATTCAGGACACACGGAAATAAATACTGAAACTGCAAACAGAAAGCAAAACAGAACGAAAATATTTTTGGTTGATGCAAGATTTCTATGAACCGGGGATGCTCCTGCATTAGACATCGAGGTTGTTGAAAAAGATGAGTCTCTCACTTTGCTGAGGTCAAAGGGAAACCAAGGCGGTCTACCTTTGCCTGAGAAATCCAAGATAAATCTTCAACTGGTATGTCCTTCCACTTCACAAGATACTCCTTATACTGACAATTCCGGGTACTACGCCCAATCCTACTGTCTAAAATGTCTTCTATCTGATCTGGTTCCTTTCAGGGCAACTGTTTCTCCAATTCTACAATACTATCCTCACTGAATTCTGGTTCATGATACTCATGAAGATCTGCAATGTTAAACACGGGTGAAATACTCAGACTATCCAGTAACTCCACTTCATATGCATTCCCAGAACTAAACTTTCTCAAAATCCTACAAGATCCAAACTTTCTCATCTGCAATTTGTTATAAGTTCCATCCGGGAATCTTTCTTTTCTCGAACACACCATCACTTCAACACCAACTTCAAATTCCTTATGTCTCCTCTTCTCATCTACCTTCTCCTTATACTTGTTGTTCATGTCCTCCAAATGTTTCTTAACTTGAATATGTAAGTTCTTCATGTGATCTACAAATTCTTCTTCTTCTGAAATTCTTCGGTCTTCACTGCTAATATCTCTTAATTATGATATACCTCTAGGATGTACTTTGGTAACAATCTCAAAAGGTGTTCTTCCAGTACTCATGTTTACTGAATTATTGTAGGCAAACTCTTCTTGTGCAAGAATCAAATCCCAACTTCTGGTTTTATCTCCAACTAAACATCTCAACAAATTTTCCAAGCTCCGGTTAACTAGTTATGTTTGTCCATCAGTTTGTAGATGAAAAGTAGAACTGGACTTCAAATATGTTTTCATCTTCTTCCAAAGTGCTCTCCAAAAATAGCCAACAAACATAATGTCTCTATTTGAAACTATGCTCTTAATTAATCCATGCAATCTCACTACTTCCTTGAAAAATAGGTGTGCTACATGTGATGCATCTAATGTCTTCTTACAAGGTATGAAATGAGCCATCTTCGAGAATCTATCCACTACCACAAATATAGAATCATTCCCTCTCGGTGTTTTAGGCAATCCAAGTATGAAATTTATGCTTATATCCTCCCAAGGTCTTATCGGTACTGTCAAAGGTTTATACAATCCCACATTCTGACTATTACCCTTTGCAACTTGACAATCTCTACAACTTTGCACATATTTTCTAACATCTTTATGAATTTGGGGCCAAAAGTAATGCTCACTCACCAATGCTACTATTTTGTCAATACCAAAATGTCCGACTAATCCTCCACTGTAATTCTCCTTTATCAGATTCTCCCTCATAGAACTCTTAGGTATGCACAAATGAACTCCTTTGAATAACATCTCATCCTGAATGAAGTAATCCAACCACTTGCTTCTATTTACTATAACTGGTTCTCTAGATGCTCTCCAAGGTTCTGCAAAATCCGGGTCATCATCATACAAGGTCTTCAATTCCTCAAATCCCAATACTGTCACTCCCATCTCTGTCAGAAAATTCCTTCTCCTACTCAGTGCATCAGCAACTTTGTTACATTTCCCACTTCTATGCTTCAACACAAAGGTGTAACTCTGCAAAAATTCTACCCATCTCATATGTCTCCGATTCAACTTACTCTGACTGTTCAAATACTACAAAGCTTGATGATCCATATACAACACAAACTCCTTATGCAATAGGTAATGTCTTCACTTCTTCAAGGCTTGAACTATGGTATAAAACTCTTGATCATACACTGAATATCTCCTTTGGGCATCATTCAAATTCTCACTAAAATAAGCTATTACTCTCCCTTCCTAACTCAAGACTGCTACTATTGATGTTCCACTTGCATCACAATTCACTTGAAATAATTTATTGAAATCCGGTAAAGCCAACACAGGTTGCTCAATCACTTTCCATTTCAACAATTCAAAACTTTTGTTTGCTTTGGTGGTCCACTTGAATTCCTTCTGATCTCCCCTCATGGTCCCAGTCATAGGGTTACAAACTGAACTGAATTTTTTTATGAACTTCCAATAGAAACTAGCCAATCCATGAAATGATCTTACCTCTCCAATGCTTTCTGATGTAGGCCACTCAACAAATGCTTTTACTTTCTCAGGGTCCATCTTCAAACCATCCTCACATATCACAAATCCCAAATAGACTAATTCATCTTTCATGAAAGTACACTTCTTAAGATTTATAAGCAACTTTTCTTCTCTCAACCTTTGAAAAACTTGTCTCAAATGAAACAAATGCTTCTTTTTTGTCTTACTAAAAATTAGAATGTCATCCAAATATACAATAACAAACTTACCCAAGAATTTCTTCAATACCTCATTCGTCAGCCTCATGAAAGTACTCGGTGCATTAGTTAACCCAAAAGGCATCACTAACCATTCATATAGTCCTTCATTTGTCTTGAATGTTGTCTTCCACGCTTCTCCTTCTTTGATCTTGATCTGATAATATCCACTCTTCAAATCTATCTTTGTAAAGTATTTGTCTTGCTCAAACAGTCCATTATGTCATCCATCCTAGGCAAAGGAAACTGGTATTTCACTGTGATCTTGTTTATTGCTTTGGAATCAATGCACATTCTCCACTCTCCATTCTTCTTAGGTGCTAATACTGTTGGTGTTGCACAAGGGCTCAGACTTTCTCTGATCAAACCTTTCTTCCATAGCTCCTACACTTGTCTATTCAGTTCTTCATTCTATGTCGGTGTCATTCGGTGTGCAACTTTGTTAGGCAAACTAGCTCTGGGAACCAGGTCCATGCAATGACTAATACTTCTTACAGGTGGCAATCCATCAGGAACATTATCTGAAATGTGTTGGCAATTTAGAGGAATTGATTATGTGTTGCATTGATGTTTTGTCATTGATGGCAACACCGATTGTTTTGGTTATTTACCGGTTTCTGGTTGGTTCCGGTAGAGTGGTTGGATTATGATATTGATCCAGTATGCTTCAGTATGCTTTAGTTTATGGAATTGATTTGGATCTGTCATTCATAATATTCAGATGCCTATCACGATCAGTTGGTTCAGGATTTGATGACTCGGATACTATCATTTGTTCTAGTAAGCCTTTGGGTCACCTGTAAGGATTTTACCGGCAGAGTTTTGTTGAAGATCTTTTGATGCACGTGATAAGTGATGTTGGTGTGGCTTCTAGATGGCTTTTGGGATGTTGTTGGTTATCTTGTTCATATTTTTTTTATCGGTGGTGTTGAATTTGGTTTATGGCGACCTATTTTGGGTTTGGTGTTATCTAGGTTATGGACCGGTTTGTGTAACGTGTTGGAGGATGTTTCCGATGCATTACCGGCAGGGTTTAATGATTGGATTATATTGTTTTCAGCCTAAGCTGACTTGGTTGATCATTTGATTACGAGTTTATGTTATGAATTTATTGTATTATGTTTTAGGTGGCCGACCTAATTGTTTAGGTCCTGGGTTGGTATAAATATGATGTAAGATCTCTTTGTAGATCATGGGTATATGGGATTATGGTTATGGGATGGTTATGTGATTACATGCGCAAATAATGTTGTAATCATAAGCAGGAGTTTTGGTCGATCATTGGTGATCAAATTGGGTTGGTAAGAGAGGTTTAAGACCTCTGGTATTGAGCTTAACCGAAACTTTACTCAGGCATGGGAGATGTTATCTTTGCAGTTCACTCTTCTTTTCAGATTGTAGTCTGGATTTATTTTGTAGTCGGTGAGGCTCCTTTTGTGATGAGCAGCGCGCTCTAGGTTGTTGGCCATCCTGCATGTGCAGGCCCCTCATTTTTTAATCACATACTTACTGCAGAAGTATTATCTGATTGTGGGTAGGCTTCCCACCATGGTTTTTCCCTTTACCGGGTTTTCCACGTACAAATCTTGATGTCATGTGTTTTGGATGGATGGTAATTATTCTGTGATTTATGTTTATGTTTATTTGCTATATCATTTATGCATCCCAGTATTGGGTTTATGTGTTTCAGTAATAAGGATTTGAATGCTTAAAGTTTTGTAATTTGATGACAACTGATTCACCCCCCCCCCCTTCTTAGTTGTCCTCCGGTTATTTGAGATGTATAACAATTGGTATCAGAGCTTAGTCCTCTCTACAGAAGCTTAACCGCTTGAGGAAGATCTTATGGTAACTAATAGTTCAAGTTCATCAAATACATTTGCAGCTATTTTCCAGAGAGAAATTCTTAGGCTTGATGGAACAAATTAAAGGATATGGAAGATTTGGATGGAGACTCATTTGAGATGTCTTGGAAAGGAAATTTGGGAGATCACTAAGAAAGGGGTAACTCCTTTTAATCCGACTTGTGGCAATCCTCCTCTGGTAGGCCTAGATAAGAAGCTTAAGAATGATTGTAGAGCTAGAGAAGCCATTGTGTGTGCACTTTCTGATCAGCAAATAATGGGACTAACTGATAAATCAACTGCAAAGGCTATATGGGACAAATTGGAGACTCTGAATGAAGGTGACCCTACTATTAAAATTGCTAAACTTGATGGTTACCGGGTGACGTATGAGAATTTGAAGATGGAAGAAGATGAAAGGATTACTGCTTTTATGGAGAGAGTTAATGAGATTGTTATGGGAATTCAATGTTGTGGTGGATCTTTGAGAGAAGATGAAATAATTTCTAAAGTACTGAGAGCTTTTCCACTGACTTATAAGATGAAGGCTACTACAATTAATGAGTTGATAACTATGGCAAACACCTTTGTTAATAGGGATACCTTGGTTGGGCAGTTATCTGCTTTTGAACTTGAGGAATTTGGACCTTCTAGAGCTGTAAAATCTAAACCTGCTTTTCATGCATCTACATCATCTATCGGCAAGAGTGATTGGAAATATTTATATGCAAAGGAACTAGAGGATATGAAAAAATAAGATGAAGAGTTTGAGCAACTTGAAGCCTTATTTTCTAGAAGAGTACCTAAAGGACTGGCAGGAAGTAAGTATGAAGGAAAATCACCTTTTAAATGCTTTGCATGTAATAAGATAGGTCATTTTGCATCTAGATGTCCTTAAAGGAATTCAATATTTGAAGAAAGAGATAGAAGATATTTTAAGCCTAACCATCATTATCAGAACAAGCATAAGTATAGGAGGAACAAAGACAAATCATGTTACTATGCGGATGAGGAAGGTGTGATAGATTCTGATGATGAACCGGCACAAGATTCTGCTAGTGGATCTGGTAATGGAAAGGAATGGGTATTTTTAGCTATCAAGGAAGATGATTCGGTACCTGAAGAGAAGGCCCTTGCTGCTAAAATTGAAGAAAAGGATGAATGGGTGATTGATAGTGGATGTTCACATCATATGACTAGAGATAAAAGGAGGTTCTTATCTTTGCAAGAATTTGATGGTGGTCTGGTTAGATTTGGAGATGACAAAGCATGAATGATCAAGGGAAGAGGAACAATATCATTAGATGGAAAGCATACCACTGATAATGTTTATTATGTTGAAGGTTTAAGGCATAATCTTTTGAGTGTAGGACAGTTGGTGGATAAGGGACTTCAGTTATAGTTCAAGGATGGAAAATGCAAGATTATCAACAGATCTGGATTGGACATGTTTGATTGCACAAATTGATGAGATTTGGCTATGGCATAAGAGGTTGTGTCATGTGAATTTTGATTGCATTGTGAAGATCAGTTCTACTAAGGCAGTTACAGATATACCTAAGATTGGAAAGTTTGATCCTAGATGTGATGAAGGAATATTTATTGGTTATTCTAATGAAAGAAAAGCATATAGATCTTATAACAAAAGATTGTAGAGAATTGTGGAGAGCACAAATGTCAATGTGGATGAGCAGAACAAAAGTCAAATCAGAACTTATGAGAGAGAGCCGGCAGTGGAAATGATCATAACTGAACCGGTAACACCTACACCTAAACAAAATGTTGAACCAGTTACTCTGGCAGGATGAGAAAATTTAACAGTAACTGAAGATCAAGACAAAGGAACATAAAATCAAAAGACTCCTAGGTATGTAAGGTTGAATCATTCAGAAGATCAGATCATTGGAGACAAAAACAGAGTGATAACAAGAAGAAGGTTGGTAGCTGGTGAGGTATGTTTAATTTCTCAAATTGAACTGGCATCAGTAATTGAAGTTTGTAAAGATGAATGTTGGATGAAAGTTATGGAAGAAGAATTAGATCAGATAGAAAAGAATAACACGTGGACTTTAGTTCCCCGACCTAAAAATAAGAATGTTATTGGACCTAAATGGGTTTGTAGGAATAAATTGAATGAAGATGGACAAGTTGTGAGGAATAAAGCTAGATTGGTTTGTAAAGGATATTCTCAGAAGGAAGGAATTGATTATGGTGAAACCTTTGCACCGGTAGCTAGGATTGAAGTTGTGAGATTATTTCTTGCTTGTGTTGCACATAAGAACTACAAGGTTTATCAGATGGATGTTAAGTGTGCATTTCTGAATAAAGATCTTGAAGAGGAAGTTTATATTGAGCAACCTGATGGATTTTCACGTTCAGATGATAAAAACATGGTTTGCAGGTTAAACAAATCTTTATATGGATTGAAACAAGCCCTAGAGCTTGGTATGCAAGACTGGATAAATATATTTTAAAGATTGATTTCACTAAAGGTAATGCTAACAGTAATTTATATTATAAGATCACTAATGATGACATATTGATTATTGAAGTCTTTGTTGATGATATCATTTTTAGAGGTGAAGATAAGTTGTGTATGGAATTCTCTAACAATATGGAGAATGAATTTGAGATGTCTATGATTGGGGAGATGAAATTTTTCTTAGGTTTGCAGATTACACAAACTGATAAAGGCATTTTCATCTGTCAAACTAAGTATGCTAGGAATTTGTTAAAGAAATTTGGTATGGAAAATTCTAAACCGATTGGTACTCTGATGGTTACAAGTGAGAAATTGACAAAGAAAGATGCATCTACACCGGTAAGTCCTACAAGGTACAAGTCTATGATTGGAGGTTTGTTATATCTGACTCAGACTAGACTAGATATAATGAATGCAATTTGTATTGTATCAAGATATCAGAGTGATCCTAGAGAAAATCATGAGAGTGCGGTGAAAAGGATTTTTAGGTATTTGCAGGGAACAACTGAATATGGTTTGTGGTAGCCTAAAAATGATGACTTTACATTATGTGCATATACAAATGCAGATTGGGCTGGAGATGTTGATGATCGGAAGAGCACATACGGTGGAGCTTTCTTTCTTGGAACGAAACCTGTTTCATGGATCAGAAAAAAGCAGTCATGTACCTCTTTATCTATTGTTGAAGATGAGTATGTTGTTGTTGCTACTAATTGTACACAAGTTCTATGGATGAAGCAAATGTTGAATGATATAAAGGTGGATTGTAATGAACCGATAGTTATTCACTATGATAACTATGATGCTATTGATATATCAAAGAGTCTGGTATTTCATTCTAAGACAAAACACATATCTATCAAGTATAACTTTTTGAAAGAGAAGGTGGAAGCAAATGAAGTTAGACTGGTTTATGTGAACACTAAAGAGAAGATTGCCGACATCTTCACTAAACCTTTAACTAAACAATCATTTGAGTACTTCAAAGACAAATTGGGGGTTTCTGCCCCTCTGGTAGAGACATGAGTGATGATGATTGGCATCAGTCTGGTATGCATTATCAGAGCCATTACTCATTCTGGATTTATGTGGTGGTGCTACTACTTAGGGGAAGTAGTCAGCTGTAAGAATCAGAGGATTTGTAACTTTTCTTTGATATTTATGTCAAATCTTTGGCATTGATGTCAAAAGGGGAGAGTTATTCTTGTGAAAAACATAAGGGAGAGATATATTCATTAGGGGAGTTTGGTTCAGAGCTTCATTGCTATATCATTTTGTGGGAGATTGTTGGTCGTCTTCCATTGGGGGAGACTTGTTTGGCATTTCTTGGCACTTGGATGTTTTTCACATCTAGTGTTGTCGTCAATGCCAAAGGGGGAGATTGTTGGCAATTTGGAGGAATTGATTATGTGCATTTATGTTTTTTCATTGATGGCAACACTGGCTATTTTGGTTGTTTATCAGTTTTCGATTGGTTCTGGTAGAGTGGTTGGAATATGATATTGATCCGGTATGCTCTGGTATGCTTTGGTTTGTGGAATTGATTTTGATTTGTCATTCATGCTATTCAGATGTGTATCATGATCAGTTGGTTCGGGATTTGATGACTCAGATACTATCATTTATTCTAGTAATCCTTTTGGTCACTAGTAAGGGTTTTACCGGCAGAGCTTTGTTGAAGATCTTTTGATGCACGTGATAAGCGATGGTGTGGCTTCTAGATGGCTTTTGGGCTGTTGTTGTTTATCTTGTTTGTGTTCCTTTTGATCAGTGGTGTTGGATTTGGTTTATGGCGACCTATTTTGGGTCCAATGTTATCTAGGTTATGGATTGGTTTGTGTAACATTTTGGAGGATGTTCCCGATGCGTTACCGGCGGGATATAATGATTGGATTATATTGTTTTTGGCCTAAGACAAATTGGTTGATCATTGGATTGCGGGTTTATGTTATGAATTTATTGTATTATCTTTTAGGCGGCCGACCTAATTGTTTAGGTCCCGGGTTGGTATAAATATGATGTAAGATCTCTTTGTAGATCATCGATATATGGGATTATGGTTATGGGATGGTTATGCAATTACCTATGCAAATATTGTTGTAATCATATACAGGAGTTTTGGTCGATCATAGGTGATTGAATTGGGTTGGTAAGAGAGGTTTAAGACCTCAGGTACTAAGCTTAACCGGAACTGTACTTAGGCATAGGAGATGTTATCTTTGCAATTCACTCTTCTTTCTGGATTGTAGTCTAGATTTATTTTGTAGTCAGTGAGGATCCTTTTGTGATGAGCAGTGTGCTCTAGGTTGTTGGCCTTCCTGCATGTGCAGGCCCCTCATTTTGTAATCACATACTTAATGCAGAAGTATTATCTGACTGTGGGTAGGCTTCCCACCATGGTTTTTTCCTTTACCAGGTTTTCCACGTACAAATCTTGGTGTCATGTGTTCTAGATGGATGGTAACTGTTCTGTGATTTATGTTTATATTTAATTGCTATATCAGTTATTCTGATATTTGGTTTATGCATTTCGGTTTTGGGTTTATGTGTTCTGGTAATAAGGATTAGAATGCTTAAAGTTCTGTAATCTGGTGACAACTGATTCATCCCCCCCCCCCCTCTCTCAGTTGTCCTCTAGTTATTTGAGTTGTCTAAAAAAATGATATCTTCATATTTTGTCAGCAAATATTTTATCTCCTCTGGTTGTTCCTCTTCATACTCTGTATTCTCAGTCTTCCTAGGAACTAAGGCAAAACACACATTCTCATGTCTCAATCCATCCACCAAACAGATTCTAGCATTCGTACGGACTTCACTTTTTTAAGGTTCCTCTAAGGACAACATGGTTTGCTTCATCCCATTGGCCACAATAGTGTATGTATTCTTCCTCCCATCATGTATTTCATGTCTATCAAATTGCCAAGGTCTACCCAACAAAAGATGACAAATATCCATAGGCATAATATCACATAAGGCTTCATCATGATAATTCCCAATTTTTAATTTCACCAAACATTGTTCAATTACTAACAACTTATGTTCATCCTGAATAAAGGCTATCTGATAAGGCTTAGGGTGTTTCAATCTTTCCAAATTCAACTTATTCACCATCTCTTCTGAAACAAGATTATCTGAACTACCGCTATCAATAAAAACTTTACAGCACTTACCAGATACCTTACATCTGGTCTTGAACAAATTCTTCCTCTGCAAGGGCTCTTTATCACTCCCGGTATGACACAAAGCTCTCCTCATCATCAACAGTTCTCCATCTTCTGGTTTATTCTCTGATCCAATGGGATTTTCTTCCACCACTGCTGCTCTTCCAGAATTCTTTGTCTTCTTACACTCGAAAGCATGATGTCCTACTCCTCCACACTTATAGAAAGTTCCTCTAAATGTTCTTTTGTCTTGTCTTCCAAAATTGTCATTCTGGTAGCCATTCGGTTCTCTCCTCCAGTAGAAATTTCTATCATCCTTCCCGTATAAATTACCTTCTTTGCTTACTTCCTTGTCCTTGATTTGATCTGTACAGGTTCCTCTACCTCCGGTATATCCTCTTCCTCATTGAAATCTTCCTCCAGAAAAACTTCCACCTCTGCCTCTCTGCCTTTGCTCGTGTCTTTTGTTTAGCTTTTCTTCTGCCTTCAGGGCATACTAGTAAGCCTCTTCAACACTCTGTAATTTGATCAAATTGAGTTCATCTTGTATAGACACCGCAATCCATTCAAATATCTTGCAACTTGTTCAACTTGATCATCAACATGTCTGGATCTGATATTCAACTTGTAAAATGCTTCGATGTATTCCTTCACACTAGATTCCTTCTGTCTCAAATTTTGCAACTTCCAGAACAGATTCACTTGATAATCGGTTGGCATAGATTTTGATTTCAACTTAGCAATCATCTGATCCCATGTCTTGATCTTCTCTTTACCTCTTCTTTGTCTATGCAAATGCTCCCACCAAAGAGATGCATGACCTTTCAACCAGGTACAAGCATATTTCACCTTCCTTTCTTTTGCAGTGTTTTCAAAATCAAAATATTTCTCCATCTTCGAGATCCAATCCATCAATTCATCTGAATCCAAATTTCCATCATATTCTGGTGGGGTAAAATGAGGTTTAGTATTCACCCTACTCAAAACCCTCAAAAACCTTTCCTCATCCGGATCAACCGCCGGTGGGTTTACTTGTTCTGTCGAGGCTTCTCCTTCATCTTCGCTTACATCTTCAATGTGTCAGCCTCTTCTCTGGTTTGTCTCCACAGTTTCCAACTGGGCTGCTATTCCTTGAAACATTTCTATCACAACAGAGTTTGCATTCCCACGTGCTCCACCATTCCTAGTTCCTCTTCATGCCATATTTACACCAATCCTCTGCAGCTGCAGGCCGGATCCACAGTCCGCCACCCCACAACAAAATTCTCAAGACAACACAATCTTCAAAACAAAAACTCGCTCTGATACCACTTGAAGCAGTCACTGACTAGGAGGGACCTCAAAGAGATCAATCCAAACCGATCAGCAAGAGTAAACACAATAGAAACACAAAGACATGATGGAGGCAATGCAAAACAAATTGAATTATAACATGGAAACTGATTACAACCAACCGGTAACAACCGGCTCACAAGCCTGCTAAAACATGCTCCAAAATACAGAACAGGTCTCAACTGGGACCTCAATTCTTAAGATCTATCTTCTATGATCATTCTAACTTCTTCGTTACATTCTAATGTACTATTACAATGATTTATACGATCCAAGGGGATCCGGTCAGCCCAAAAAGGGATCAAAACCCGAAGAACAAGACCTAACATACAAAACCAACAAGGTCAACCTCCGCCAAAGAAATTCCTCCAAAAAATCCAAAGGATGAAGAGTAGATGAAGGGAAAAGGTCGACCACACGCCAAGAAACATCGAAGTCAATGCTCAAAGCTCTGCAAGCTATGGAAGGAATCTAGTAGATCACCTATGCAAATAGGTGCAGGCAACCGGTAATAGGAAACTGTCAATCGGTAACAAGAAACTATCTCGGAAACAGGTAGCGATAACTTGTCGAAAAATGATCCAAATGCTCCACAGTTTGGGAATAAGGAAGATGATCAAGTCTTCAAGTAAAATCCAACTCCACAGGTTCCGGCGAGCCAAATCTGGGACACACAGAAAGAAATGTTGAAACTGCAAACAAAAAGGAGATATTTTTGGTTGATGCAAGATTGTTATGAACCGGGGATGCTCCTGCATCAAAAACTCTGTCGAATTGTTGCCTCAACTAAGACTTTGAGTTTTTTGTTGTGAAGATTCAATCAAGAAAATAAAGAAATCAATTCCTTTTGATTCCAAACTTTGTGTTGGGTTGAATATTGTTTATATGAGTGGATGTTCCTATGTTCATTGCTTATATATTTTCTTTAATTCCTTGACATTGGTGGCGTTTTTGTTCATGTGATTAAGGGAGCATCTAAATTGTGGCAAATAGACTTTGAGTTATTTTCATATTTAGGAATTAGTATTGTGATACAATGATTAGGTTATAGGCTTTGTACTATTGTTGGTTGCTTTAGATTATTGAAAGTTTCATATATATATCTTGAAGACTTTGAGCTACAAGTTATATTAGTTATAATTGTAATTGATTTGAAAGTTATATGGTAATCACATAAGACTTTGTGCTTATGCGGTTTTAGAGATATAGTTTAGTTATTGTATGCAAGTTTCCTTAGTTGGTTATTCTGTAAGAAGTTTCATCAAGTAAAGGGATATACGTGAATTCTGAAAAAAGAGAATTATACACCCTAAGCTTACCCCCGAATTTAATTTCAAAGTTGTTGAAATACCCAAATTCTATCAGGGAACCTCCCCTTGATGAGAGGAGAGACTTTGTCTCAACATAGTTGTGTGTGAAATACATATTTTGTCATTGGTACGCTAGTGACAAAATATTCACCCAACAATATGGAGCAACCTAAAGGTTTTGCACAGCAAGGTCAAGAACATTTATATTGCGGATTGAAGTGGAGTTTGTATGGGCTCAACCAAGCCCCAAGGCAGTGGTACCTTAATTTTTATAGCTTCATGACTCAACAACATTTCACTCGTTCTGAATTAGACCCATGCGTTTATTATAAGAAGCTTGCTAATGGTGAGTTTGTTATTCTTTTACTTTACGTTGATGATATGTTGGTTGTTGGCACTAATGTGAAGATTGTTTGTGAATTGAAACAACATTTAGATCAACACTTTACCATGAAATATTTAGGGGCAGCAAAGAGGATTCTTGGGATGAATATTATCAGGGATAGAAATAAAAGAAAAATTGGATTATCTCAAGAAAAATATATTCTTAAAATCTTAGATAGGTTCAATATGAAGAATGCCAAGTCTGTTAATACTACTTTGGCTGATCTTTTTTGCTTATCTTCGGCTATGTGTCCTCAAACAGAAGAGGATCAAGAACACATGAAATGTGTTCCATATTCATCAGCTATTGGCAGTCTCATGTATGCCATGGTTTGTACTTGTCCGGATATTGCTCATGCAATGGGAGTTGTGAGCAAATTTTTGAGTAATCTAGGTAAATCACGTTGGCGGGCAGTCCAATGGATCTTCGGGTACTTAGAAGGCACTTCCGATCATGTTTTATGTTTTGGTGACAAGGACACTAAATTGCGAGATTATGTTGATTCATATATGGTTGGAGATTTGGATAAACGGTGTTCTACTACCAGTTATGTGTTTACTTTTTCGAAGGCAACAATAAGTTGGATTTCTCAGTTGCAACAGGTCATTGCACTTTCTTCTACTGAGGTTGAATGTATTGCTCTCACTGAAGGAACAAAGGAAATGGTATGGTTGCAGCAGTTGTTGAGTGAATTATGGTGTAAAAAATCAGTTTTTACTTTGTTTTGTGATAAAAAATAGTGTTATTCACTTGGCCAAAAATTTCGCTTTTCACAATCAGACAAAGCACATAGACATGAAATATCATTTTATTAGACATATTATTGATGAAAGTAAATTGCAGGTGGAGAAAATTGACACGAAGTTGAATCTAGCTGATATGTTGACAAAGGTCATACCCAGGGAGAATTTTGAATTCTGTAGAGCTTCTCTCGGACTTGTCCAGCTCTAACAATACACCTGCAGTGGGGGATATCTTTGAGCAGCTTTTTGGTCTTCAAGTGGGAGATTGTTGGGTTCAGTGAAGCCAGAATGTTCCTTCTAATTATAACGACAGTTTCTCTCACACTCGAAACGAATGCCTTTTGTAACTGACTTGTTTTTCGGCATGAATTTGCTAATTTAGAAGTTGATCGTTTTGGTAGATTTTCCATTTTGGAGATGAGACTGAATTATAAATGTTGTTGTTGCTTGAATGCAAATTGTATTGAGAATTAATAAAAAGAGAATCCCTGTTGAAAGTGGATGTAGCCATTATTGGGCGAACCACTATAAATGTTGTGTTCTTCTTCTGTGCTTTTAGATCTTTTAAATTATGTTCTTATCTCCAAAATAGAAAAATCTACCAAAATGGTCAACTTCTAAATTAGCAAATTCATGCCGAAAAACAAGTCAGTTACAAAAGACATCCGTTTCAAGTGTGAGAGAAATTGTCGTTATAGTTAGAACAAATATTTGGGCTTCACCGAACCCAACAATTTTTACCCACTCAATACATCAATCTTCATTTGAGTTTTTTATTTTGTCTTTCTTGTTTTCAATTTGCCTAGTATTCCTTGGCAAATCTCACATAGTATCATAGTTATGTTAGTGCAAATAGAATTGCATACAATTTGCAAGCAAGCACAAGCATAATTGGACGTGAGGATTGTAAATCAAAGTTGTGGTTCTCAATTTTTGTAGATATTTCTCTAGGTCAGCAAATATTTGGCAGGCTTTGATCATTATTTGCAAAAAAAAATTATATCCGGAAAAAAAATTGCAAGGTCTATTGATATTTGCAAGATCAGTTAAAATAGAAGAAAAAAATATATATATATATATAGTTAAATATAAGCAAGATTTGTCAAAATAGAAATAAATTTTGTCTCCTTTTCACAAGTTTGCAAGAGAAAAGTGATATTTATAGAGGTATATTGGTTTTTGTGTAAATATTGAATGCGAGAACTGTATTTTGCATTTTTTGTAGTAAAGGTTGCATAGAGATGACAAATTTAGTGGTTGTTGGCATGAATATTGTATCAAGCTACAAAATAAGTGTGTTCTCAAGTCATTATTAACACTAAACAGCAATACTTTAGACTAATGTGCACATTATTTGTTCTCCTTGGTGTCAATCTACTCTACTTGGTACAAATCCAGAGCTATTTGGCATAAAATTTATGTTTTGGAGTGGATTTGGATTTCTATGGCATCAATTTAGATCTCTTTGGAATCGAACCTACTGATTTTGCAATAGTTTGACTTGAAGATACAATGTTAGTGCTTTTGAACCTACGAATATTGGTGAATTAGTATGTAATACCTCATTGTTAAAATTTGGTTTTTAATCTTCTAACATAGAAAAAAGCAACAAATTGAACTAAATAATTATTTATTTCAAGAACTTTCACCTATAAAAATATGTTTTCACAAAAAAATTACAGTTTCATTGCAAATTGCCGACACGTTTATCATAAATTTCTTATGTTGCAAAAGCATAAAATGGTTTACTATAATATCATTTTACAATAGCAACAATAAGTACAAAATTTGAGAATTTACTTTTACCCTAACACACCAAAAAGTGAAGCAAATCTTTACCACCAATGACCCAATTTATAAAATATTGACACCCACATTGGAAAACACCAAAATAGGATTTCACACATTGCTAGAAAAGATCCCAAAAAGCTCATACATAGAAAAATGGTTGTTCTAAATAGAAAATCACACTTCAAATTCCAAATCCACTCTCCAATCATTTCATCAAACACTTCTCCTCCAACCTACAAAATGTCAATAAAATAATCTATCAAATATTGTTTCTTTATACCCAATTGCAACGAGAATGCTTCCAAGATAAAAGTGATTTCATTATCTAATCCAAACAATCGATAGGTTTTCGTCCACTGACTACAACCTCAACAGATTTCTGTCCACAGAAAATATGAAGAACATCAATGTTCTCCAAATGAAATTTTCATAAGCCAAAGTGAGAACAAAAGAAAAATTTATTGCTTTTATATGATTTATGCCTAAATTGGGCATCCAAAACTCTCACTTTGCATTTTGGGAGATAAAATTAATTTAAAATTGTAGTGGAACCCAATTTGTAACCAACCTCTAAACTTGGCAAACAAAACAATACGGAGAAGGCTCCCAAGAATGCCAAAAGTTAAGCCAAGAGATTCCAATTTCCCATTTAACTTGAAATAGTATATTTAATATTTAATTGTCTCAAAAATGAGAGATACGAGGACAGTAAGAAATATTAAATTAGTATTAATCAATCCAACTTACTAGTTTTGAAAAGGGGACATGACATAACCTCTATTTTTGACAAATATATGGTGTAAGCTTTTATGCCTCTTGTTTAACTTGTTGACTATATGTCCAAGTAGCAAAGGTATTTTGACCAGAAAAGCTAGGGTGACAACTTGCTCATTCTAGCATCCATTTCACTTTGTTTGGAGGCATCCATTATGGCTTGCATTTCATTGGAAATTATATTTCAAAATTTTCCTCCTCTAATCAAATTCATTCAGGCATTTGATTCAATAATATTGTTCTTCCTTTTAGGCATCCTTTCTACCAAGTGTTTGCCGTCCTTTCTACACACTGTTCTTTGGCATCTTTCTCTATCTGACATAAAGGAAAGGAAAGGTGTCATGGTCTACCCCTATTGCTAATTATTTCCTCCAAACTTATTTGAGGAATTTGGTCAAATAGTTGGCACGCAAAAATTCAACCACAAAAAATACTAGTTGCAAACAGTATATATTGGAACAATATTCGGTGATTAAATATTAATTACAAGCCATTAAAATTCTCAGCAATATTTAATTCTCCAACTCAATGATATATTTATTGTTCAGTAAGGACATACAAACTAAGAACCTGGCATATTTTGTAATCATATCATTCTGAGACCCCCCACCATATACTCACGCTTAGCTCCTATCTCCTCAATCAATGATAAATTCTGCTCTCAGTGCAGCCAGTGAATTAATGACATTGTATTCATTCTTTGCAATTTTTCTCAACAGTCGAAGATTTCCAGATTAATTTTCAGAAACACAATTCTCAAGAATTCCCAATTTCCGAGATGTCATTAATGCTCAACAAGCTTCCTTATATCTCTATTTGGGCACAAATCCCAATGCACCAAGAATGTGGGATTAAAGAATGTGGAAATAAAATAGCATTATCTCTTTATGTCTTCCAATTTTTTAAAGAAAAGACTTCTAATATTTTCTTTCTCAACATTAGTCCCGGCGTTAAATAACTAACACTCAAGTTAAATATTTAAATTTAACTTTAGAAACTTCTAATTTAATTGTCTAGATAATTAATGGTTCATTAAATTTGCAAACCTGATTGACAAATAATGATCACCATAAATACTAGCATTATAAAATGCATCAAATAATCCCAACCACTAAGCCACTGTTGACTTACTATAAATAGTAAGTATCTAGAAACCTTGCCAAAACACTTCTGATTGACTTGAAACTAAAATCGCCTAAACCAAACTCACTGATCCGTGTAAAATCTTGGTTAGCCATCGAGACCATGGCAAAATGGGCTAATGATAGATCACCTAATGTCAGGCTATAAAGGGGGACATTACAAAAGGAAAGGACCTTTTATAGTCCACAATGCCAACACTTTGTTTTATGCTTTGTATGGACATTGGCTCATTTGTATTGGTACAAATTCCTTTGGCAAAGTCAGAGTCAACTTGCACATTACCATCTTTTTGTGTTTGTTTGGGTTTGAAAAATGGTGAATAGCAAGTGATTGGTGCATCAATCTAGCATGTTGAGTTGGCATGGTGATTTGGCATAGTTGTGTGAGTGTGATATGTTTGGCATTCCTCTCATTTGGGCAACCTAGCAAATGGTGTCAATTTCCTAACTCAATTTGGGCGAGAGAAATTCAATTTTTTCTAATTTGGCATGGAAGCAAAACAATCTATTTAGGCGAGAGTTGTTATTTGAAATTTGCCTTGAATTGTATGGAAATTTTGCTTAGTATTTGTCTATGGCATGTGTTTGGTCATCAACTTTAATTACATCACTATTTCAAGTTCTCTTCAATTTTCCCCTCAAAACTTGTAAATATTAGTAAAATTATTATTTGATTTTTTTATAATGCAATTTAGGCATAGAGGCAAATTAAAAAACTGGGATAAATTTCAATTGGTGGCACAAAATTGAGTATCGTTTTTTTCAAAAGTGGTCATTTTTTCATGTATGCTCCATTGGAGTCGATTCCGCACTAACATATTATAAAGTGTCATTTTTTGCTCCAACGGATCTTGCCTATGCACTAGCTCATAAAGTGTCAATTGTAAGGGGGGACTCTAATACTAAATCAAGGGGGATGTACTCTGAGTTGCATCTTGTGTGCTTCCACACTTCCTACATTTTTTCACTTTGAAACTAAGAAAGTCAAATGGGGATTATATATGTAATCATGAATTGAGATAAAGATCCCCTTTTGTTGGGGGTTCCACCATTTCAAAACCATAATTTCATCCTTTTGTTGTTGGGCTTACTTTAGAGAACTATTAGTCTTACGAATAAGGGATAAAGAATCACTATCATGAGCATGGTCTACCACCCTATCTCCTTGTGCTTGGTCCTAAGCCACATGACAAATATCAAAAGAATAAATCCTTTAACAAAAATGACAAAGTTTATGAACTCAAGCATTGCAATTTATTAGGGATATTTTCATCACATAAAGCACACTAAGTACCCTTTTACTACTTGGACCATCATCTGACAATTGCATGGAGACTTTGAATCTTCATCAAATCATGATGTTCCCTTGGCTATCACCCCAGCTTGTGCGAACACATCCTTAAGGAATGATCAATTGGCATACATTGATCACCCACATACAGTTGTATCTATAATTGAGGACACTTTATCTCCTCTATATACCATTGCATCTACAGTTGAGGACACTACCACATCTATTGTTGCTTCCTTCGAGTTCAAAAATGTTTCTTCAAGAGCTTCTTGTGGTTCAATGTAGCAAGCTTTTCATATCAGTCTTCCAAAGATAGCTACTAGGGACACATTTCTACCAGACATTGCATCTTTGTTTGTATTCCAACATTGTAGACTTGGAGGGCACCATTGAGGACATTTATCTCCTCTTTTATGATAGCTTATATGGAGTTGATTCTTATTCTTCAGATGATTCAAGGATACATTCAAACCATCCTAATCTTTTTTTGCCTACATTTGCTTCTACCATGGTAATGCCATATTCTTATTGGTCCAATTGTATCTCTAATGACAAGTAAATGATTGTTGGACAATAATGACAGTTTAAAAGAAAACCTTGACTCTGAAAATTACAAAGCTAAGTTCAGTTTTTCCTGCTCTTTCTTACTACTTTACTCCCAATGAGGATTTTCCTTCTTTGAACCTCAGCTTCAAAATAAAATAAAAATGTTTTCAAAATTTTCAACCCCATTATTTCCATCGAAACTTCCTTCAAAACTCAAAATGTTTTTCCTTCATTAAATAAAAATAGCAATCCCTAAAAGTTGCCAATTGCCTTGTTTAATCCATCCTTTTAAAACATCAAAACAGTCACGTATCAGGTTCCATTATCTCAACTGAGAAAACTGTGTTACCAAACAGTTATGCTTATTAACAAAAGTAGTTAGATTTCATTCTGGGATTTGCCAAAAAATAACATTTAAAAAAAACAAAGAATGTGTGCATAATTCACAAAGAGATTGAATAAATAATTCCCATTTGTTGTTATCCCTTTCACCAAAAAAATATATCGATGAAGTTCTCAGTGCCCAATGATTGAAGTAACACAGTTTTCATCGTGATAATACTAGAGACACAAAATACATGTAAAAAGGCAACAATTTTTTTTTATATATTTCGTCATTATTTTAATTCACTGCTTGTTTGAGCGGCAGATCTAATTTCCATGATTTAAGGTCTAACTCTCCATTACAAGCAAAGAATAGCTGGGAGTGGAGGAAGAAATAAAATTTTATTTCAGTTCCAGATTCCCTACATGACATTAAATTTGATAACACAAATAGGAAATTCCAAGAGGCTGTGATTATGGAACATTGCTTTGAACCCCCAAATCATCTTAAAACTGCTTTTTATATTTCTTCAAATACTGAAAACAAGTCCCCGTGAATGTAGTCATTGTCCACAAGACTCACTAAGAAGTAACTGCTCTGCACCTGCAGATTCAGACATATTGACTTCAGCCTAAAAGAAAAATCATCACTGTTCTTTTCAGCCCACATGGATTAGCAATTCCTTAAATAACCAACCATCAAACAGTAGGTATAAAAACACAGATATCAACAACCTGAGTTGAGAGTTTACCTCTTCAAGGAGCTTTCTCGAAGGGTCTTCATCTGGATACAAGGATGCCCATTCCTTTTCCCATGCTTGGAATGCTTCATCCTTCCAAACCATAAAACTTACAGGATCTACAACGGTAGGCTGGATAACCTCCTTTGCAGGAAAAACTCCCCATGTCACAGCATTTACGTCATTTGGACCAATATTAGATACAGTCTCACCCTTCTTGTTTACAGCGATGTATGTGAGAAAGGATACTTTTTTGGCTTTCTCAACCACTGCATTCAGCTTTTCTGCAGAGCAGAAAAATTCCACATATGCCTTCTGATAAACATACCCACCTGCCCCTCCCCATCCTGCAATGAAGTCAAGTAATTTAGAACATTCTGAAATATCAACTTTTACATTTTAGATCATGCATTGCAAAAACAAAATTAGAGTCTATATATCTGCTTCACACAGATACCAAACAATGTGAAGGGATGTGCAATTTGGTAGTGGTTAGTACATGATCTATTTACCATCATAATTATGCTCAAAATATATTTAAACAGGGCAATGCAAAGTCTTTGTTTCCTAAAATGCAGATCCACAAATCGGACTAGCATAACATGACAACCAAAAGACGCAGTATACTAATATTTCATTTTTTGTGAAAAAAGAATGACGGCAGTAAAAATTTACTTGGATATTATCAAAATATCACTAAGCAAATACAATGTCGTCATTCTAACTTCCATGATTTGTGCTTTGGAAGAAGGTTGGAACTTACAATCTACAAGATATGAGAGTATAACGTGCTAAAGAAGTTATTATTATCCTCAACAGTCACTTAAATGACAGTATACTGTAATAGAATTCTGAAAATCTTTAGAATGGTGAGATATAATTGGATAGAAGAAAAGTATACTTGTGTTATTATAAACATAGCAACAATCCCAGACTTGAACATCCCTCTTATCCATAGAAATTTGTAGTTTGAAGAAAAGAAAATGATTGAAATCCTGAGAACTAACTCACATGAACTGCATAGTGATTATAGTAAATGCACACTCCCAAAAACATCTTCTGCAAAACTTTGTAAGCTATGTAGCTTAAAAAGAAATAGAAATAGAGCTCAGTTCCTTGAAAATGTCCATGATGTAATGATACTAGATGTGTTTCAGGTGATATTAGCAATTGCAAATCAGTTTAGGAAACCCAATACAACCAAAGTTCAAACCAAGCTTCATGATTTTACTGTGAATCTAAATGACTATTGAAAGAACTAAGCAAGTAAACATGGGATTTCAACAAACCCAGAATTCTTTGGGCTAACAGGATGTTTTATTTTCACTTCTTTCAGATTTGTCTTATAGTGGTTTTTTGTTTTCAATCATTTATTATTTTAATTCATTTACAGTTCGTTACTTCTCTCCAGGGTAGTTCAGTTGGGAAGTGTTTATGGGTAGCAAACGATGACACTAAAAAAGACAACTAGAAGGATCACACTTTGCAGGAAGATATAAGCACAGTGTATTGTCTAGACTCTAGACACTTCGTTGAGTCTGACAAACCAATTGGACCTAAAGGACATCAAAAGTCATCATCATCATCATTTGTAATGGAGGTGAGGCAAGATTGGATCACTTAAGAAATGTGTTTAAGAAAAGTTTAAATTCAGATTTGTTCCCTCCTGGGATTTAAAAAAGGGAAACCAAAAACTCTATCAGAAAAAGCCAGAACTCTGCTTACTTAAATTAAAATAACCCACTCATACTGTGTTTGTTTTAGTTGTACTTGTAAATTTGTAATTATCAGAATTCTTCTAGAAAATAAAACTGATCATGTGGTTGACTATAGGGTCCTACATATTATCATGGAAAACTAAAAGCCAAACTCCATAAAGATAAAAGGTTGGAACAAAAATGAAACTAGAAATTATTTGTGAAAAATAATAACTGTGCCATAAAAGGATGCAGGAAAATATCCTCTCCTTAAACAACTACTGCTTATCTGAATAGGGACTTTCCTCAAACTAGCATAGAGGTGGATAATAGAAAGAAAATGTGCCACCTTGTCACCTTAGTCCATTTTTCAACCCATGAGAATACCTTCAAGAAACTTTTGATAAATATAAACCAGCTAATGAAAACAGTTCTCCACTTCTTATCCAGATTGAAGTGACAAATTAAAACTGCCTTTTGATGCTCCTTATAGAAATTTATGAAGCAAAAGAATAAATGTACTGACCGACAGAAGGAGAATCAGATTTCTCGCCATTCACTGCAGGCTGACTATTTATTGTCAGAAAACCTTTCAAGTTTAGCTGTGCTAATTTTTCATTAATCTTCACTGTCTCAGGCTGGAGGCCATCAAGTTCTGACCATGGATTGCTCTTCAATTTTCCCAAACAATAGTTTGCAAATTTCTGGATGACAAATAAACACCATACTTAACATAAGAGCAGTGATCCAGAAGCAAACTTGATTGACATTAAGCACATTATATAAAATCAATTTGAACCAGAAAATAATATTATTATGGTACCTCCTTGACATCATTTAAGGAACTAAGAGGAACAACCCATTCCTCCAAAATCTTCTTGTTCCTTGAGCGTCGCCTCAAGAACTGTCATTCCAAATATAATTTTCCATTAGATAATCAAATTCCCCAAAAGTAATAAAAGGGTTAGCAACAGAGTTAAGAAATATACATATATTGATTAATATGATGATCCCCCCTGAAAGAAGAGATAGTAATGGTTCTGAAGTACTCATTTATAAGAGTTTAAGTTACATTTTGGCTCCATCTGTATATTGGAGCCTCTGTTATTAGATTTATTATTTGTTAGAATGATGCACAAGCCATGCAGATTTACATACTAACAAGCTACTATATAAACTAGCAATGCTCATAACCACTACACAAGCAAACAAATCATTTGGGTCCAACGGTTCACCCATCTTTGGCCTCTAAAACAATGATAAGTTTGCATAATGTTCAAAGATGACCTGTAATATCTATTATAATTGAAGATGTACACTGTAGCATGCCACAGAAATCGTGACCACTAGAGAAATACACTATTCTACTCTGGCATCTCAGTTATAAATAGGGTAAAATCTTCAATGCCAGACAGCCTTTAAAAGTTTGACTATTTAAGAGTTCAAACTAGCACATATATCAGCAAGAAATGCCAAAGAAGCATCAAAAATTTAAATGAGAATGAAGCTTATAGATTTCAAAACTTGCTTTGGCAAAAGCTATGGCAAAATGACATGGCAATTATCATATAGACCAAAAACCAGGACGGATATGACTGGCTATCATTCTATTAAAACCATTCTCCCATCCTTTTTGTGTGAAAGAGGTCAAGAAGTCCAAGTGCTGCTAAAATGCTGCTTTGTCACACTAGAGGACTCATTGTGACATGGAATTAAAAGCCTGCCAGATATTTGAAACAGGTATAAATTCTCTAAATATCCATATTTTGAATTGTTTCTCAGAAGTGTGGGTGCCCAGAAGACAAATTAAGAGAATTATTGACTCGTGGAATTCAAAAGTTTGCTCTTTTGTTATGGATTTCCGATTTTCAATAAGACAAATTAAGAGAATTATTGGCTCGTGGAATTCAAAAGTTTGCTCTTTTGTTATGGATTTCCGATTTTCATTGAAGAAATCAACAGTAGTTTCCTGTAAGTTGATTTTGATTCACATATCTTCAAAAACTTTTGTACAACTACATGTGCTATTAGAGATGCCTCCTGGCCCAAAGTCATTTCTTCTACTCTTCCTCGTCAATTTTGCTCCCATCAATTGTTCTCCAGACATCAATTTACAGAAAACTTATTGATATTACACTCTTATTGCATCAGAGAAATACCATGATTCTAAGCACAACGAGACATTAAAGAATATACTAGTGGCATTTCCAATTAAGCATTAAGCATAGCACCATACAACCTCTCACATAAGGTTTTCACAGTGGAAAACACTTAACAAACAAAAACAATGAACAAGATACAAAAAACAGCTTAACATTCTTTTGAAAACATGGGCCAATGAAAACATATTGTTGATCAGAATAACTGTTCTCTATGTTTATTTTCATGTATCGACTTCACAAGGGTAAAAGAAACCAAACAAAGATCAATAACTGACAATGCTGTGAGGCAAAGACTTACTTTTTCTTACACAGAAACAGTCCATAAAAGGCGATACTAGTTGACACACTTTTACATGGTTTCAATATACCTGATAGTCATTAGCTGCTCCATAAGCTGGACTACGTGCATCACCCCATCTACCATGTGGAAATTGTTCCCAACCGATGGTCCGAGTAATGTAGCTCCTTGGTCGATTGGCCCTGGAAATAGAAGTAATGGTGTTGATGTTATAAAGCATGGCCAGAGGCTGGATATTTCACATTTGAATTACACACTGAACAAGAATTCTTCTGTTATAATATTTAGAGAAAATCTCAATAAATCAATCAATGAATTCAGGTCCAAAACTTTACAACACATACCAAAATATGGGTCGTACATCTTCTTTAGTCCGTAGAATATTTGCTGCTGGCCTCCATGGCAAAGGCCTCTTAATCTTAGTGATGTCAATCAAGCCAAGATTCTGCCATAGAATATCTTCCAGTCATTAGAAAATAACTATTATAATATCCAAACGAATATCAACCACAAAAAGGAGTTTTACATACATACCGAAAGGATAGCCAGTGCCGACTTGTCCATGTTGAGAGTATATAAATGCAAAGTCTTAATTCCATGAGCTAGAATCTTCTTACACATTTCAGTGCCTAGATGAATACCATAAGCTCTTACAGCCTCATCATTCTCTTTGATGGGTTCCAATGCAGCGGTGATCTCCGAAGGAATCTGAATACAGTTCATTAAGAAGTAAAATTTCCTGAATGGGAATAAACCTAGGTATCCAAGAGAGGATTACCATGATTCATCTCTCAAACTCAAAGCATTTTCTAAATTAGTAACATGGCTGGGTGTTGGAATTTGCCTTCTTGATTAATCTTGCAGAACACAAATCTGAAGCCTGAAATTTATTTTCTACTTTCTATAATATAGCCATAATACATCAACATGAACAATAACACACACAATTAGCTCTACTACAGAAGTGGGTTGCACATATTTAATCCCAATATTAAGACATGGGGGGGAGGGGGGGGACTACAAAAAAGCACTGTTCATACACTAAATAATTTAAACATGCTTCATAGCTGCACAAACTTGACGCATATAATCTAAGAATCTCGCAACTCCAACTACAACTAGAGTCAAAAGAGTATATTTTTGAAGGAAACATCATGCTAAGGGAGATTAAATGGCTTAAATCCAATCAGGTGTGCATCACTAGCTTCTTTGCACAATAGAACGCACTGAATGAAATGACAGTACACATGACCATCAAGCATAAGTCTTGTTGGACAGACACAAAATAAATGCAAGCTTGTATGCCATTTTTTTGTGCGTGCTTTCCTGTCTCTTATGCATGACAGAACCTTGTGAATGATAACCCTAACCTACATTTCTTGTAGGGTTATTATTGAAGTTCTTTGAGGCTCGGCATGAAATTTATTTGATCACTTCGTATGCCTCTCATTAAATATAAAAAATCTTGATACTTGCAACTTCATTTGAAATATCCATTTTTCCATGACCATAGGATATTCTGGTTTAAGGTCAAATTCTCAATTCTTGTGATGCTATCTCAAATCCAGCAATGGCCAGTTTCATGTTAAGGGCAATTAATTTATTGAGCAAACTGTTAGTGAATCTTTTTTAAGCATGAGAGGACCCAGTAAGTAATTCAAATAAAAAAAACATTTTCTCTTGTAAAAATATATAGTTCCATCAGCCAGCAATGGACACCACCTTATGAGGCGTCCTTCCCTTGGAACCAATGTCCACAGTTCCAATATGTTTGCTTGCACATTGCAATGATTAAAGGATTGAGAGGCTCTTAAAAATGGGGTTATACTATAATCGAGTAACTTATGGTGTGTGTGTAACAGTTCCAATCTGTGTGCATGCATGTTAGCATTAATGAAAGGATTGAATAACTCTTTAAAATGAGGATTTATAATAATCAAATATTCTACCAAGTGAGTTAACAAAAGTAACTTGCAACTTGTGCTTGTTGCTATATGACTGCAATAATACACATTATATTAACGTACTAGAGATTGTGGATGTTCTTTGATACAATCAATTCCTTGTGTTCCTTGCTTAGTGTGTCAGTCCAACAAAAAATAAAATACAATCCCCTAAGAATCCATGACAGCATTCTGAGATACTCATGTATTTGTTGAAAATGTATGTAAGATTGACTAGTAATACAATTTAGTATTGCATGTTCAAAAGATAGGGAAGCAAGATATGTGAATGAAGATCAAGGAAGCATGTAGGTGATATACCCACAGGAGTTTGATTAGTTTAGATACTTCCAGTTCTAAATTTTGCACTAAAAGACTCAAGTTGATAACATGCCAAGAATTAGAGTAAAAAAAAAGGTACCTTTCCTAATCATATAGATTTTCCAACTGATATGAAAATAGAAGGCTGGCATACCTTAGTTTTGCAAAATCCAGCCATACGCAAAAACCCCTTGTAGTTATTTATAGGCATGATGCCAGGAACAATGGGGCACTTGATGCCAATTTCTCGACAATCATTCACAAACTTCAGAAAGATGTCTGTGTCATAAAATAACTGTGTAATTATTAAATCTGCACCTGCATCAACCTGCAATACCAAGCACAGTAAGTTAAATTAGTTGGAAAAAGAATCCTGTCGAAAGAAACCTGTGATACACAATAAATTGATAACAATCCTGTCAGAAAACTAGTTGGCAAATAATAGAAGTCTACTGTAGAGGAATTCCAGCTAAGAAACAAACCAAGGGGCACACTAATGAACAAGACATTGGCAGAACTCAACATCACAGTAGGGGAATACCGTTTTTTTTTTTTTTGAACTGGGGAAATAACATTATACCACTCATCTGAGGTTATAATGGGAACTGCTCCCCTTTCTGGTTGGGAAGAAATTTCAACAAAAACATTAGCCAGAATGAATATAACATTCAAGTATTATATCAGACGAAGCTAAATCAAGTAGAAATTATCATTCACCAAATAAAGCAGAAGAACCATCTTTTAATTCTTATTTTATAATTGCAAGTCTAAAGAGATCCTATTAACATTTAGGATTAGTAATTGGTTTGGGTTAAGATTTAGGTACTTCGGTACAGAAAAATAATTGGGGGTTGGGTACATCCATACAAAAACATATAAAAATAATAAATTTATAAATATTTTAGCCAAAAACACTGAAACAGGAATTAAATTCAGATAACAAATAACATGCATATAATACATAAAACAAACATAATATTTAAGAATGCTCAAATTTTAAGAACTTGAAAATAGTAAACTTGAGTAAATTAAAAGCACTACAATTTAAATGAACTTAAAAATATTTATATGCATCAAAACTAGACTGGGAAGAAGGTGAGATTTCCAAGTCCCTATTTCCAAGTCCCATCCCCATATATGGATAAAGTTATTAACTCCAGCGCTATTACAAGAACTCATGTAAACTTGATATAACATGTTTCAAGAAAAACAGATAAGCTGCTTCTATGTTTAAGAAAAACTTTACCAGACAGTTCGAAAACATCTATCCTCATATGCTTGTAATTTTATGGTTCCTTCAATTTCCCCTTAGACAATTTAAATTCCTCGCTTGCTAATGTTAGCTAAAGTAAAGCAGTTGTAAGCACTAAAACGTGTTTCTACATTCAACAAATACAGATAAGCTGTTTCTGCATTCAAGAAAACTTTATCAAACAGTGCAAAAAGAAAGCTCTACAGCAATTCTCATATTCTTACCATTTTTCTGATTCCTTCAGTTTCCCCATAAGCATCCTAGGGTCCTAGGTTGCTAATGTTAGCTAAAGAAAAGTAGTAGCAAGAACCAGAAGTTATTTCTTGGACACCAAAGTAGCTCGCTCGGGTTCAGGTTCTGGTTTGGGTTTACAGATTTAGTATATGGATTCAACAAAAAAAAGATTGGGTTTATTTAGGGTTCATTCATATAAAAAACATATAAAATCATAAATATAAATATTTTAACCTAAAAACAGGGATAACCACATAACATAAATTTAATAAACAAAACAAGCATAAAAATTCTTCTAGATTCATAGCTGCCTGATATGAAAAGCTTAACTCCCTTTTGTGGACCCTACAGAGAGCATAAAAATTAAAAATTAAACCCACTACTAATACGTTTGGACACTTAAAAGCCAAAAGATAAGAAGTAAAGAATATGTTATGGAATCTTAACAACATGAAGACAGTAAATTATTGGTTTCTAAGATAAACGTAGCAGATAATACTAATAAAACCTCCTGAACAGCAGTCACAGCAGATAATAACAACACCTCCAAAACTCAATCATTTTCACCCACTGCTCATTGACCAAAGAAATTAGTAGAACAAAGAGAAGCTTTGGAGAATGATGATGCCATTAACAGAGAAACAATCATATTACTGCAATGGTGCCATTTGCACAAGTCCCCCATTGTTAACAGAAAAACAGGAAGATGTGAGAGGGATTTTTAATTTTGTGCGTTTGTAAAATGTGATGGAAAAAAGAGTGTAAAAATGATTCAAAAATTTTGAAAGAGACATTTTTCTGGGCAGGTTCTGCCAGATTCATCATGGGTTCATCCAGTACAAACCCACAGGCATCATACTGCACCCTGGCCAAATCCCCTTGCATACCGGACATGGATCTGGGCATTCCCCTCATGAATCAGTAACTTATAGATTTTACAGCTTGATTTCTTGTTTTTTCCAATTTGATGTGCATCTATACCATTCCCTTGCAAGGGAAAATGGACATTATCTTATCTCCATCAACCAATCCTCCATTTCATTTTTATCTAGACGAGATAGTGGAAAGAGAACCAAACAGAAAAAAAATCAAATGAAAAATACTACGCCATAACCAATCCAAGTACCAGCAGCCTGGACCAAAAACAATCTGGATCTACTTAATATACCTTTGATTTCAAGTAAACCAAATCCTTTTTATAAGCTTCTTCAGTAGCTCCCTCTTCACTCGCAATCATATCAGGATGAGCCTCTGAGATTACAAATATGATAATATCAATATCACAATTAAACAAAGAATATTGAGAAGATGGAGGCTAGAGCAGAAACAATTGCAGGTCCCATTTCCAATCACTCTAAGCCATAACACTATTTTACCTGGATAGCCAGCAACTGTAACTCCAAAGTAATCGCCGTACTTCGATCTAATATGTTTAACCTGAATGAAACAAGCAGAAGTCAAAATTGTTTAGTGTAACAGTAATCCTGACAAAGGCATGCATATAAATATGTGGCCATCTATAAATGAAAAATTATCATGTTGTGAAATTACTTGTAAATTGCTAAATTGTATTCGCTTCATGAAATATTTAAATTTTAAGTGGTTATATAGGGATTAGCACTAGTAGACGTTGTGCCTCTTGTGCTGGTTAAAGAACAAAATTATAAATTCTATATTCACAACTAGAGATGTCTGCATCAAAATCTAGAAAATTCTAGTGAGGCGAGAGTAATTAAAAAATTCAAGGTTTTTACCCCATATGCTTGGGAAAGTGTTGTTGGAATCATATATGAAACTAGTCACGAATGAAAAATAGTCAATGTCATTGATAGATTCCTGCTACGATGATTTTTTGAACTATTTAGCTATCTTTGTTTCAATGGTTAGTTGATACCTTCAAATTAGTCGGGTTTCATTTCCTCCTTCCAGGATGATGAATTAGGATGACATCTCTTCCATCTTTGTATAAAGATGGAGACAACAGATTTTGATTAATGATAGTAGTAAGACCATCCTAGATCAGCCCAAGGACTTGGGGGGCTACTTGCCAGGGCCATGAATCAAATTTTTGTTAGCCTGAGAATTTTTAGAATCAAAGAACAGACATCAGTCTGAATATTTCCTTTGAAGCAAGACACACTTTCCCCTGCCAGAAAATAGTTCATAATTTCTTCTCAAAAGGTTCCAAGTAGTAGTCATCCAAATATGTAAGAGTACAGTTAATCTCAACAAACCAGAATAGAAAGAAACAAAAAAAAGAACTTGCAATAATAGGCAGTGATTATGGAACCAGATTAAACCCAAACTAGCTATAACTCAAACTTGTTATTTGTTCGTTCATGTTGTCAAATTTTAATGCATTTCTACATACAAAACATGTAAACCACCAGAATTTCAGATGTTTTCCCTATACACAATGTATTAAAAAAACTTATTCATAATTAAAATTTTATCTTCATTCTATAAAAGCATATATTGTTATCAAAAGTAGTATAATTTCATTAATTTGCACCAGAATTTCAGATGTTTTACACCTGACATTAACTTGGAATCTTGGTGAGTATGGGATAGAGTATGGGTGTGTCGGTGGATGTGGGGAACAATGACAGCCAACATTTTAGAGATATATACCTATGAAATATAAGAATTAATTAGCATAAAAAAGAGATAAGAACCCATTCACCCAATGTTACCAATCAAACTTGTCCAAGGTAGCACATTGAAGACTTCATAAATTCGACAGCTGTGAATCAATTGTCTCTACCAATTGTGGCAATGAAAAAGTATTAAATATTATATGACTAGCACAAAATCCATCTTAACATGGATCTGATATATGACCAGCACAAGTCCATCTTAACACGGATCTGCTTTATGCCTAGCACAAATCCAACTTAGAATGGATCTGATAGGTATCCAAAAGATTTAAGGTAGCCAATAACACCACAAATGTTGGGATCTGAAATCTTTTGGATAATTCCCAGTACATGAATCAAAACATGAATATCAAACTGACTAGCAGTATGAGACGCCAATTTTGTTAATTTGTTCATGGGAAAACTTTAAAATGTAAGGTTTATGGCATAAATTCATATCTAAAGTTTATGTAGAAAATTGGATGTATATATTATTTTGGATTTCTTTTAATATTACAAGCAGTTTGGAATTTTTTGCGCCCCAAAAAGTTACTCCTATTCAAAATAATTAAATATAAGACCACACCCAAAAATAATTGCAGCACGTCTTTCCAAGGCAATTACAGATGCAATTTTCTTAATTAAACATTTGACTTGAGGTTTTGTGATTTCTAACCATTCATATTATTATAAGAAATATTCAAGATCGATAGGCAAATCTTAATTCTGCTTTTTGTTTTTCATGATTTATTGCATGTCTCTCCTTTGCATGGATGGGAAAGTAAAATCCTGGAAATAGAAACATGAAAATTAACAGAAATACAACACTGAAAATTTTCCTAGAATTCAATAGGAAAAAAGAGTAATACCAGATCAAGAGCACAGGCAAATCCACCTTCAACTTGGACAAACTTATCCTGTCCATGTGGAGGGTCTCCACGAAGAGCCAATACATTCTGAATGCCATTTTCTTTGATGGTCTCTAAGGCATGATCAATTTTCTCCACAGGCATGTTTGTGCAAGTTAAATGCATCATGGATTCCACACAAATCTGAACAAGTTCACAAACACAGACAAAATGAGCAAAGTCTCAATTCAAGTATCAGAACATCATAAATAGCCTTTTATCAGGATCAAACAGTGATAGAATCCCAAAATCAAAAGCAAGAATAAAAATATATCCTTATCCAACACATTGTAAACTCGAGAAAAATGATATCCAGTCAATATGTCACCAGCATGACTGAATTGAAATGCAAATGATGTTACAAACTTACAGATAAACTTCAGTCTACTCATGAGATGAGGACCATAACATAACTAACGATGTCTAAAAGCTTATATTTATCACATGCATAAAGTAAGACTAGATACCTTATTAATACTAACATACAGATTGAAATAACTAAAATACAATGAAATTGGCTCTAAGTTAATAAGTTCCTCATCTTATTGTGGACCTTCCAACTAGGTGCCTATGGTATGAACAGCTGTCAACAACAATAGTTCAGTTTATGGTAGATGGGCTCTCCAACAGGAATGCTGTATGATCATAGCCCCACATAAGTCCTTGGCGTGGTGGTCTAGCTTCATTCTGTAGAGACTGGATATGATCTGGGTTCTCTTAGGACGCATGGATCAGAATCTTCCCTCTTAAATTTCGCCAAATTTTACCGGCAAAGAGCGTGTAGGAGAAGATGATCATTTCTCCAGCCTGTTCGCATTATTGGCAACAGACAGGCCCCACCCAACCATTCCTGTGTAGATTGTCACCTATAACTAATTTTTTGTTATGATAAACCACACAGATGCATTGATTTTGGGCCATGCTTTTGGTTTCCAGATTTTTTTCATTATATTTTATCTAACTGGTACATTCCATCAGCGAAACAGGTGGGCTGATTGATGGTCGTCTCTGTTCCTTGTGAGAACATGTCTACACTGAAATTCAGATAACAATCTTGTAACTTGCAGTAGATAGTGGTTTTTGAAAACTTTGTAGCAGTGGTTCATTTCAGATGTAGGTCCCCATTTTTTGGTCCTTTATAAAACAATTTGAAATGTACATTAAGTTCCTTCTTTTGATCACATACGTAAGTGGAACCAGACCTGTAGTGATGAAAATCCATCTTTTCTCTTGACATTGTCTTCCAGATAACTTTCCGCATAATGCCTTCTGTCAGGAGAACCAGCCCTACGTATATTTCTACTGGGAAGCACTGCGGTTGATAGTTTTATGCACCGCCCATTGCCAGATCCAGGGGTTGATTCATGGACTTATCAAACAAACCCACAAACACGAAAAAAGACTTCCTAAACTGCTCAAAGTTCGAATTATAATTACGGCTCAAAGTTTGAATTATAATTATGGCAGATCTAAATACCAACAAATGATTTAGATTGTTGAGTCAATTTTGCTAGATATCCTTCAGACCTTGACTCTTAGCTAAAGAAAGGATAAGCCACCATGCCATAACATGTTAGACTGGCATCGTAAAATGTTTATCCTCTGCGAAAAGAAAAAAATACCAACCAAACGTGCAGAATTGCAAATCACATATTCATCGAATATATGCAATCCTCAACCTGCCCAAAACTGAACACTCTCCCCCTCTCAATACACACACCAAACAGAGTTCCCAGATAGTTAAAGTTTGAAATCCAACACACATATATGTATAGTTTAATAAGAGCTAGAAACACATAAGAATAGCATACCATGTTTTGCATCTTGTTAGAAATGTCAAGAGTGAGATCCGCGGTGGATCCTCCAGCACCCCATGTAATGTCACAGAATGCAGGCTGATGCTCCACCATTCTATCCATTCTCTCGAACAGATTGTCAATACCCTCATCTGTTCTTGGAGGAAAAAATTCGAAGGAGAATATCACCTTGCCCTCCTTCTCTGCATTCTGCAGCTTCTCAATTACCTTCATCTTTCCACCCCAACTTTGAGAAACACCCACTGACAAAATCCCAAACAAAAACCAAATCAGACTACAAAAGTGCAGATATCATAAACAGGAGCCACAAATCTATAAAAGCGGCTCTCAGAATTGAAAGATCCAAGTGCAAATTAAGTAAAAACATCTGCCTTTAGTTATGGCATTCGATGCATACCTTGCTGGAGAGGAAGAAAATGGGTCTGCGATCAAAACAGACGGACAGTCCAAGCAATGTGGTAAGAAGTGATGGTGGGTTTTATTATTTATACTGTTTAAAGCACTTATAATTGTACGTATTCAAAATGAATGCAATGAGATCTAGAGGGTAGGTATAACCGTGGCGAGTTTAGGAAAACCTCAGTTGAGGCAGTGCTTGGTTAGCTAGGCATTGCTTGGTTAGCTAAAATCTCTATCCCATAATCAAACGAAAAATGGTCTACCTGATTTCAGTAAACAAAATTTAGAATTAGGTAGTTCAGTTGTTTTGAGTCCTTAAACACAATGTTGTGGGGTATCAAATATCTAAAATGGTAATGAACGATTGAGGGTGACCTTTTACCTACAATTAGGTATATGTCTCTTTAGAACAAAGTCATAACGGGGTTGGTGTAGATTATGATAAAAAATATATTTATTTATTTTTATTGAAACAATCCAAAGATTTATAATGTAGTTGTTATATTTATAATTTTTTGGAGGGTTTTTGGAGGGCACAGTCAACAACTTGTTATATTTTTCTCATTTTTCTTTGGAGGAATACATAACCTTTATTTAATCTATCAATAAAATAGTTCAAAAATAATTTTTATAAATTGTGAGAGGATTCTTTTTCTTAGTATCGTTTAGGAATTAAAATATGAGGTAAGCATTGAATATTCAATCAAAGTTAAAGAATAATCATTGTTCAATGGTCAATACTTTTTGTGATTTTGCTTGATAAATACTGATAAATCAAAAGAAATAAAGATTTAGGTTACCTATATAATATTTAGAAAAGCCTACAAAACTGATATAGCCAAGATTTTCTCTTTGTAGCTCCTAAGTATGGATGAGATCTAAGAGTCTTTAAATCATTGAGTAGTGAAATTACTTTCTTTCAAAGGAAAATATTGTAATTGATAGATTATAGAAGCCCCTTTGAATGATTTTTTTGTGTTTGAAATATCTTACATTTGGAATGTATCATATGAGTTGTCATATCTTTTTAAATTAAAAAAAAATTCCTAGCTTCAAAAAGTAATGAAGCAATTCATTTACAATATTCTTAACTCATTGGATATGCTAATTGATTTCAAACAAGTTGGGTCTAGATCATTTGCATTGGGAATGATCATAATGCACAATTTAACCTATATGAGTTTAGGAGAATGTTTTCTATATTAGAAGTAGCAAAACAAGGGTGTTGACCCTTTACACAAACAACCAATAGGTAGCATTAACAACTTACAACACACTAACAAGCAGCATACTTACAGTATATCAAAAAAAGCATAAAATTCTTAACAATATAATAATAATGATATATAAAGTCTTATTAAAATAAACCAAAAGACTTAAAAAGCTAAAGTCACTCAACTAGTAGCTATTTGAGCACATTTCTCCAGTCATCAGTGAGGAACTTGAAGAGTTCCTTGTAATTCCCTTCATTGTCAACATCTTTACCTAGGACTTTTTTTTGCATTGGGCACAAGGAAGTGGTCGAGTTGTGCATCACCCTCAAACTAAATTTGGAGACGTTGATCATCTTCTGCTCCATCTCCATCACCTTTTTCGTCAAGGCCTCCAATTCCTCTGTTGTCAACATCTTTACCTAGGACTTTTTTTTGCATTGGGCACAAGGAAGTGGTCGAGTTGTGCATCACCCTCAAACTAAATTTGGAGACGTTGATCATCTTCTGCTCCATCTCCATCACCTTTTTCGTCAAGGCCTCCAATTCCTCTGTTGTGGTCTTGCAATTAGCACAATTGTGCGTGCTCTCCCCTTAGTGATTGTCCACCTCCTTCGGCATGGCCTCGAGTCAAGTTTAGGGGTTCATTTTTACCACTGTATGCATAGTTGTCGCTAGTGGATTTGTCTAAAATTTCAACCTTCCATGTGCCATCCTCAGCTTCTTCCTCATCTTCAGTGGCATCCTCATTGTCAATAGCATCCTCCTCTTCTAATTCTTCCTCATAATCGACTAGTTTTTTATCATCAGTTTAGGAGAATGTTAAATCATATGTATGAAACTATATAAAGATTGTGTGGGTTCTTAAAAGTGTGAACATCTTATTTTCCTCTCTCCATATATTATTTGGTTGTATATGTAGACAAAAAAAAAAGTGTTTCTAATTTGTGGATCTTTTATAAGCATTTGTGTGTGAGAAAGAGAATGAGAATTTGTCATTGAGCAGGCCTAAAGCTAAAGGCACGTGTCTTCCACACATAAGCTATATACACCTTATTGAATTTAATAAAATATAATTTATAAACAAAAAATAAAACCTATATACTTAAGATGCACTCACATAAAATTCAATATCGCTCTTGAAATTGACTGAAATGTTATCATAAAATAAGGGATTACATGTATAAAGGAATATCAATTTAAAAGAAGGTTTTAAAGTTAATCTTGGATAATATCTTATATCAAACTAGCTTAAAAGATGTTTGCGTGTTTTATAGATCATGTTTAAAATTGTTATCAATATCAATAATGATAACCTATATTTTATAAGGTTATTTTATCGTAACATCTAAATATTGTACTATGGTATACATATCTTGTGTAAGTTTGTTTATTAGTATAAAGTAAGGTCCTTGTTATGCTAACAATTCATAATTCAATAGCATACAAGTTAATGAGTAGGATTACAAAATTTTAGATGATATTTTATTCAATATATCTAAAATGAATTAAATCTTAGCTTTGTATAATAAATAATTTTGATGAGAATTATCATAAACACATGGTTCACAACTTGATATGGGGTTGAAGGGTTAGAATCTTAGAGGACAACTTTCCAAATGTGAATCAAAATTTGATGTAATGTGTGTAGAAATTAATTATTAGTTGAATAACATACATATAGGCAGATATAGGACTAAATAGAGAATGTCTTATTAATTTTCTATCTATTATGTGCATGGAATACACTTGAGAAAGGTGTGTGGTTGTTTATATTTTTCTTAGTATTATGACTACAATGATTTCTATGAATCTCTAAACTATGTTATAGACTTGTGTATAGTTTACAAAATATTAGGTTATATAAATTAAAAGATGTTTGGAAGTTGAGTAATCTCATTAAGAAATGAGCTAGCATGAGATGACATACTATGAGCCTTGTGAGTGTCGATTGTCACATTGATGTCTCTATCTAAGATCGTATAATCACTCTCAAAATGGTGTGGTTAACATACTTATGTGTTGGATATTATAATTTTTCCACAAGACTTGTTTGACTCTACTGAAGCTTTGACATAAAATACAAATCAATTGGGTGAGACATGTTTCTTTTTAAAGTGTGATGCTTTACTACTAAAGCATGTGCAACATTTGATAGAGAGTGGATGTGGATATTTATGCCCATTGGGTGAGACATGTTTGTCATAAAAGAGTTTCTCTTTTTAAAGTGTGATGTTGAACTACTAAAGCATGTGTAACATTTGATAGAGAATGGATATAGATCTAGGATATGTTTGGTTATGCTACAAAGCCAAGTATTATTCCCATAGTTTTCAAGCAAAGCATGAGAATAGCCTAAGTCTTCCCACAAGTACTTGGTTTAGTGAGTCCTTCTAGATAACAACTTCATGTGATTCTATCAGTAATTTGGTAGAGCAAATGAAGTGTTGATATAAAAATTTAATGAATTTCCTTCGACTACTATAAAGGGTTTATCATATTGAAGAGAGATGTACATTGGTGATGGCACATTTTAATTGTAGAGGAAATCTAGAGTTCGTGATTTTTAAACTTAAGGCAACCTTGGATTTTATAAGCAGTAGTATCCACTTGGTCAATCAATCTCCTAAATAGTGTCTTACTCATGCCATGCACATTACTAGAAGTACAAATGACCAATTTCTTTCACATGTTAGTCATCCTTTCAAATCATTGATGAATGGTTTCCAAACTAGCTTCCCTAATTACTTAGTAGTCTCTCTAGTCATTATTAGGCTATTTATACTTTCATTTGATATTTTTCTAGACACCTTAGAACAATAAGGACCTAGAGTATGGTTTCCTTTTATTACTTTCTTGAATATGGGTTCATTTGTAATGTTAGTTTGTTTGACTCTTCTTAAAACTATATGTAAGTGTGTCATTTATCTAAAAAAAATGGTTAATCTTGTTTCACTTTATACTAATCCACTCTCATAAGAATAGTATAGCACTTTAACTAATGCATTCACTATTAAAATGTGGTGAAGTACTAAGCTATGTCGTGGGATACCCCTATGGTCAATAAAATTAAAAATTAAAAAAATGTGATGAAGTGCTTGTTATAAAGGTAATGAGACCTTCATTAAAAGTTGGCTTTATATTTAGATTATTTTTTAAATTAAAATATTTAATTTTCAAGTTTACTTATGATGGTTCCAGCATGTCCTTTAGAGATATGCATTTTAGAAGCTCAAGATAAAGATCATCATTGTATTACTAAGCTATCGTCTCTCATCATGAAGTTTCAAATAAGCACTTAGTTGAGTTGTTATTTCTATATATCATTGCCCTCGTAGGAACCTTCTAAAACAAAGTGGTATTATATTGGCCTATGTGTGCCACATCCAAATAGATCTAGAGTGGATTAGGAAATGTATTTGCTTGAAGTTCTATTTCATTCGTTTTATAATTTGGCTTGTGCAAGTTTCATTTCCTATTGTGTTTATATGATTTCAGGCCAACGCTTTTGTACTCTTCAACCAGAGGATGGTATTAAATACGGATTTCATTGGTTTCTTTTCTCACCTCCTCTCATCAATTTCTCGTTGTGGTCTTCTTGGTATTGTGTTCACTAGTTGCAGCATGTTTTGTTTTGTATTCATGGCAAACATTTGGATATTATCCATGCCACAATGCTCTTGGGAACACTCTAACTCGAGAGAATGTGATCAAGAAAAAGGTGGGCAAAACTTTCAATCTTCAAAGCAATCACATGGAGATTTCTTACTTCTAGTGCTCTGTTCTCAAAGGTGGTGTCTGGCTTTTCAACGAATTGTATGCTTATCTTACAGGATGTAGACATGGTCACTGTCATTGCTAGTTTGTATGTCCAACCTTTCATTTATTATCCGAATCATCTGGAAAGTTGTTTGAATCCATATTGTCTCTCCAGTGCCTCACCTCCTATTGGTGGGTTTATGGAGCTTCACGACTTGGGCTCAAATCCTTTACGCGATGTGGGTGGGATTACTGTGCAATAGGTTTGAGGAAACGATGATGACTCTTGACTTTCTTCAGCCAGATCTCAACAAACAAGTTCCAATGGTGCATTTGACAAATTCAATACTATTCACCTCCTTCTGAGTGACACTATACACATTCCAATGGTGCTAATTGCATCTTCTCCACTGTTGGAGAAGTCAAGTACCATTGGCTCTACTGATTCTTTGCCCCCCACTTGAGACCTCTTTGACTTAGCTCTACTTGGTTTCGTGACACTCTTGGCATGCATTTTGTAATATTGTCATTTGATTTTTCTAGGCATTTTGCATGGTTTTGGTTGAGACTTATTAGGCTCAATGGGTGGTGAATCAGATGGTGTCTCTTTTGGCTCTATTCTCTCTCCATGCTGCAAATGTGTCACTAGTTGGGGTTTGACATTCTTGTGCAAATGTGTCACTAGTTGGGGTTTGACATTCTTGTGCAAATGTGTCACTAGTTGGGGTTTGACATTCTTGTAAATCTATGGGTCTTTTGGTCTTGTCAGTGGTTGGGGTTTGACATTCTTGTAAATCTATGGTGTCTTTCATTTTTGCAATTATCTTTTTTTATGGGAATCGTTTTTATATGTTTGTTTTGACATTCTTGTAAATCTATGATGTCTTCCATTTTTGCAATTATCTTTTTTATGGAAATCATTTCTATATGTACATTTCGATCTTATTTAGTATATCGGTGACTTCCTCATCTTTTACCAAAAAAAACTCTTATGCCAACTAAATTAAATGATATTTTAATAGCTTAAAGTATTTGTAAATCCTTTAAAATAGTCAAATTATTTCTTACATGGGTTGGAAACAGTTTTTCCCTTAGTTTTTCTTTCAATTCACCATAGTATTTGATGGTATTTCTTTATTAGCAATAGTAATCTTCCTCTTTTTGAGATTCCAAGGATTAAACCTTATTAGGTTTTGAGAAGTGCACCAAGACTATTATATTGTCTTTCTTCAGGTGAACTAAATTTCATAGCCTTCTTTACATAGACAATTGAAACTTCTTTCATATTTTTCATCCATTATACAGACATGAGAATTTGTACATCTTTATTGGTGGAGGGATTGAGATTAGAAATATAAAAGAAGTATTTCATAAAATTACTCCCCTAGGATTTCATACAATGTTTTATATCATTCTTCCTCAACCATTGATGAGATTAAAATCCCATGGGCTTTATTGTTCACTTAAGATTTACCTTTTTTTGTTTCCAATGTATCATAGAGGCTAAGATTGAACTCGGGTTGATTCACTACTTATAGTGCTTAGTTTTTTGGAGTTTTGTATAGAAAAACAATTATATCATTTATGTCTTTCTTATCTCAATTATTTGGTACCTGCTCAACTAAGATATCCAAGAATATTTCATGAAATTTTTCTCAATCCCCAAGTGTTTGGAAAGGATTCATAATATTTTTTCCCCTTATCATCTTTGAAACATCACATATTAGATTGCTCTCCATGGAGATTTCAATCTTTGACTGAAATACATTAGTTTTATATGAAATTTCTTTAGAGATGTAATGTAATTTCAACTATAAAAATAAAAAAAACTTATAAATTTTAGAACCTAACTTTCATAATATTATTTCTCTTAATAGAAAATTACATATTCTCACTTCAATTTTTATTCAAGCAAATATGAAGAGAATGGCACTAAAATTTCAACACTTATAATATTTTCTCAACCACTAAGGTAATGTACCTCACATTATAAATTGTGTGTTGTCTAAGCTTATTCTTATTCCTAATGGCTCTACCTTAGTAGGGCCTTAATAATAGTCTAACTATTCTTATCTTTATCTACACTTTATAGGATTTTCTCCTCCTGAATAAGGAGTGATCCATCACATGAATATTTCCACCATTGGTATGTCATCTTGGTGGGCCTCCTGGACACCTAAGAAAACAAGATTTTGTGAGACTTCTCCAATACCTAACTAGACAATTTTGATCACTTTGTTTATTTGACTCTACCATATAGGATGAGTGGCAGTCCCCAGATCTTCCTTTGGAGATCCTTAACATAGCTATATCAAATTGAAGGTTCAGCCTCCTTAAATAGTGGGACGGTTTGTGCTCTTTTTTTAACCTTTATAATTGTATAATTTTTATTATTACAATTTTAATGAATACCTATCAATCACACTTTTATCGTAAAACGATTATTATACTTTTTTGTAGAAGAAGATAAATAATCTCTACAAAATATATTTAAACTATATGAATTAAATGTAATTAACAATTTTAGATGTATAAAGCTTGTTGAGTTTTTTATATGATTGAAGCAAGTTAATATTGTACTTGAACATGTGCTAAAAAAATAAATAAGATGGTTTAGGGTTTTGTACCTTGAAATCAACAAATTATATATATATATATATATATATATATATATATATATATATATATGATGTTTTGACAAGAGACTATATCCATGACTTGAAACTAGATTATACATTTTAGAGCAAAGATGACTCAAATCAAAGAAGTTATGTCTAGGATCTCATTGTAACAATAATCTTGTATAGGGAATAATTTATCCATATTCATATGATTTTAAGTAAAATTGGATCTTTGGAATCTATAAAACCTATCTACCAAATGATATAAGGTAAGAAACAATAAAGGTGGTGTAGACACTTACATTTGGTTAATTAATTTAATCAAATTTAATTTCTTTTAGTTGCCAATATTAATTAAATAATTAATATTTTTTAATTGGTTATGGCATCCCTTCTGGCTAAATTAATTAAATTAATCAAGCCATGTCCAATTAATTAATTAATTACTTTATCCTTCTTCTACCAAATAAAATAAATAATTATTTATTTGGTTCATGTCGCCCTCTTCTTCCTTTTATTTGAATTTAAATAATTCAAATAATTCACTTTAGTCACATGTCTCCTAGTCTTAACCCTCATCTAACCCTTCTTCTAGCCTAACCCACCACCAACCCTATTCCTCTCAACTAACCTTATCCTTCTAACCTCCCTTGTCCAATGTGTACACATTCCTATTTTCCTAAATACTTGGAAAATAAACTAATTTTTGGGTGTTTCTCTCCCAAATAGACATGAGTACTTGTTTACACTTGTCACTTCTTGCCATGACACTTGCCCTTCTCAAGTACACTTGTCAATCCTCCCATTGCCACTTGTCCTGAATTGAGACAATTGGCACATCCTCAAGCATCTCCTTTCTCCCATCGAAACTTATTGAATCCCCTCATTTTCCTTCACAATCCATTCACTTTCATACTCTCATACCATTATAATGCCATTTTAGTTACTTGCATCCACTCACGTTGCATCCATTTTTAGCTTAGTTTCTTGCATAATTCATCATCATGGAGAATATGATAACACCCTTGAAAGCATAGATTGAGCACACATTAAAGTGATGGACAATCAAATCAAAGGAAAATCGGAGGGTTTGCATTTCTTTATTGTTCATCAATTGCTTTCTAATTTTCCATTTTAGCATCCTAAATCTTGAGTGTTTGATTGACTTTGTGCTTGCCTAGATTCTTAATTTTGTTCTTTCAATCATTTTATTTGCACACATTTTCAGTCACATAGGTGGTATTAAGTAGAGTAGTTGGAATTGGTATAGAATGACTAAAGTGTGGATTCTAAATTTAGACAAATATGATAAGGTATTGCACTAAATACAATAAGATATATATGAATCAATACCCACCTTAATTTAGAGAAAATGAAAGCATCGCATAACATGTAAATGCAACAAGAACATAAACACTTATACTTTCATTATGCTAGAAACTTCTTTGTGATGTGTACTTGCAATGATATAAAATAATTTTGGTTGCTCTTTGCTAAAAATTATTGAATTGTGTAGCAAGCACTTTCCATATATTTACATGATAACTAAATATAGTTCAACTTTCCATGTATTTGTTATTGAAAAAATTAAAATTCAAGAGAATAATTTGTAAATCTCTCAACAATATTTTTTATTTTTCATGACCCATAAACCTTTATTACCTATATGACCCATATTTAACTACCATAATATTTTTTTTCTTAGTGGATAAATTTATCATTGAGGCAAGAGCATGCTTAGGTACTTAAAATAAATGGCCATTAACATTGCTAACATGTGACCTTTTTATAGGATCAACCTATAACCTCTTTATAAGTCTTGAAGCTAAATATGTAGATCCTTTTAACAACTTGTACCTTATCTACATGTTCAACTTGCAACCTCTATATAGGTCTTATAAGTACAAAAGATTAATTGCATTGAATGCATGTGCATGCATCAAGCTAAAGGATAGTACCAACTTGCAACCTCTATATAGGTCTTATAGGTACAAAAGAATAATTACATTGAATGCATGTGCATGCATCAAGATAAAAACTAGTACCAACTTGAACCTCCTATATGAGTAGAATAGCTCCTCAAATCATCTTGCACCCTCCCCAAATTTTGACTCTCTCTAATAGCCAACAATACTAAATTATTATCAAGATATAACTTCACACTATCAAATATCTCATAGTTTAAAAACCACTTGCAATAGGAGTCATATGGAAAGATGCTCTAGAGTTTATCATCCATGAATCCGCACAAGCATACATGGATAATGCTACAAAAAAAATCATCACTTTCATCATTGTGAAAGATTTATAAAAATCAAATAGAATCAATTTCATCATTTTTCTTCGTATCTCCTCCTTTTTCTTTTTTGCTTAAGTTCACTTAGGTGTGCTTATTTTAGTTGTGCACCTACCTTAGCTTTAATGTATATAGTTTAGCTAGAGTTGAGCTTTATTTAGCTCCTCATACTTGCACTTTAGTTCTCCTAAATTTAGCTTTGTGCTTTCTTTATAAGCACCACATTGTACAATTGTAACTTATCCTATAATTTTGTATTCTTTGCTTTTGAGTAATAAAGTATTCTTTTGTGCAGCTCTCGTTTGTGGAAGGTGTTATTGGTTATCATTTGATCTTGTAGGCTTGTGTTGCAAAATTCAACAGATAGGCCCTTCGGGCCTCGTAGGAGGGGCTTTGCTCCCCTACACTCCCTTTTTAATTGATTTTGGGAGAAAATGTGGCTGAAAAAAGACCAAAATTTAAGCCTAATAGCACGATCAATCACCACATACCAACACCTTTGATTGGCAAGATCAAGTGAAAGAATCATGTAACATAGAAAAGCATAGCACGTGACATAAAAATCAAAATATGTAAATAATTAAGAATAAAACCACAATTTATGTTGATGTCAATAGGGCCATAAAGATTGTCATAAGAAACCAATCCCCTATGATAATATCCTCTAAGATGCTATGGTTTCACATGTGGAGGTGATGATGTGCAATTATGAATTGTCTTTCTATAAGAAAAATTAGTGTACAAAGTTTCAATATTTTGGATGTTTATTCTTAAGCATTTCATACATCTTGATTATTTTTGAGATATGTGCATATTTGTTTCATTTCTATTATTGATTTTGATCATAATAATATATATCTAAAGATGCATTGTTTATAATTTTGTCTCAGTTCGGTCCATTCGACAAAATTTTATTTCTAAAGTTTATCAAATTACTAAAGTCAATCATCATACAGCTACATATTGTACAATTGACACTAACTTTTAGGTAAACTCTTCCTTCTTTACCATGTTGTTTGATTTATTCATGTGTAGTATTGGCATGTGATGTGAAAGATTTCATTTATACATTTTATTAAAGATAATAGGATAATCATAACAGGGCATCAAAGGGTTCTCTCTATCTAGTACTACTTTATCATGTTGATTTTATTTATCATTAATATATTTTACTTAAATTTTCTTTTGCTTTAATAAGTTCTTGAATTTCTTGTTTAAGTATGATGCACCTAATTACGATAAAACCACCTATCGTGTGATAATCACAATAGTATTTGTATCAAAGGATATATATATATTTTTTTAACCAATAGGTTCATCATAATAGGGTATGGAAGGGTTCTTCCTGTTGGCATAAGCACACTCCAATGAGACATTGTATGTGATTGAAGGTTTTGTTATTGATGGTAACCTTGCAATCTTATGGCACCGGCAAAGGCATTATACCGGCATCAGCAGATCACACTCTACACCGGCACTCAGGACACCGGCACCGGCACAGAGGCCGAAAGGATTTTGTTATATTATATTTTGTTTATTATTGTAAAAATGTGTAAGTCGACTTGGCAAATTGTAAAATGACTCTTATATATAAAAGAGATCATTGTAGACATTTGATACAGATGAGTAGAAGCATATAGGAAAATATTAGGCAGACCTATTGTGCAAAATATAGGTCAAGGGTTATATGTAAAGAACAGAGCAGGAACCGGTACTGAATCTAGCATAGAAGATGCTATTGTAAAGCAGTACAAGATATTGGATTTGTATAATCCTTATTGTAAGTCAGTGAGACTTCCCATTGAGCAGTGAGCTCTAGGCAGTTGGCCTTCCTGCATGTACAGGCCCCTATTGTAAGTAATATTCTCTTATTGGCCAGTGAGTGAATATTGTGGGTCACAAATCCCACCGAGGTTTTTTCCACACCAGGTTTCCTAGTTAAAATCTTGTGTTATGGTGTGCTTTTCATGTGGATGTTCTTGATTTTGTTTATTGCATTATTTCTTGCATACCGGTACACTGTTATATTATGTTCTGCATGTTTTAAGTTAAGAAATTCTAATTACTAGACAGATACTGATTCACACCCCCCCCTCTCAGTATCTGTGGGATCCCTAACAATTGGTATCAAAGCTTGGTCCTCTATTTTCAAAAGCCTAATAGCTTGAGGAAGATCTTGACACCGGTAAAGATGGAAAATCTGATGAAGCAACTAGAAGGAGCTCTTACAGACTATAATGCAAAAAAATTAAAAAATATCAAATCAGAAGATGATTTAAGGGTAGCTCAGGACATCATTCAGGCACTTCAAGAAAATTTTACTGTTGCAAGAAATAAGAGAAGAGAACTTTGTGAAAAATTGCAAAATGAGAATGATGAAAAGGAATCACTTAATGATATGATAAGCAAGTTGAAACAAGAGATCATGACAACAAAAAATGAAATGCAGGATATGACTATGAAATTTTGCAAAGAGATTGAGGATAGGAAGAAGAATGAAGAAGAATTGACTAGAAGACTAAGTGATGCAGCAAATGAGAACACAAGACTTAGCTATGAAAATGACATGTTGAAGACAGATCTGATACATACTCAGAATGACTCAAATGAACTGATGAGACAAAAAGAAGTCTTAGAAAGAGAACTAGAAACTGCAAATCAACACAAAGAAAAATTCAAGAAAAGCTCAGAGGAACTTGGCACCTTGCTGAAGAATAAAAAACCTAAAGGTGACACTCATGGAATTGGCTTTGAAGTTGGTGAAAGCTCCGGTACTGCAAATACTCAGGATCACAACAAACCGGTAAGACAACCTAATGCTTATAAATTCAATGGCAAATGCTTTAACTGTAATAAGTATGGTCATAGAGCACATGAATGTAGATCTAGAAATTATCAGAATATCAACACACCCACCGGTCAATGTTCTAAATGCAACAAAGTTGGTCACAACTTTGAAAACTGCAGAATGAATGTGAGATGTTATGTTTGTGGAAGATTTGGACATTTATCTAATCAATGCAGAACACAAACCGACATAGGTTATGCGAAAGCTATTCAGAAGAATAGTGTAACTTCTTATGCATTTAACAAGATTGGGCATATTGCTAAATTCTGTAGAAGTAAAGGAACACCGGTAGACAACAAAAATTCTAGCTTGAAAGGTAAAGAAAAAGTTGAAGAGGTTAAGCAAGAATTCTCAAAACAATGGATTAGAAAAACTGATCTAAATATTGGGAATACTCCTCCACCGGTAGAACAAACCAATACTTCACCGGAAGAACAAAGTGATGCTTCACCGGAAGGACAGAGCAGTGCTCCACCGGTAGGAAGTTCTTCATCTAATTGAAGAAAATTTCCTTGAGGGTTTGGCAATCTTTTGATACATGTGCTATTATTCCCTCAGTTAGAGATAAGAAGTTGGAAATTACTTATTACCGGCAAACAATGTTAAGTGAATACTTAACCGGCATGCAATTAATGTGGTAGATGGCGAAAAGACACTATAAAATTAAGGTTTTGGCTCCATTTCATTTCACCAAGATTTCAAATTTTTGAAGAGCGCGAAGATTCCGAGCTAAGGCATTTTGAGCAAGAAGCAAGAACACTCCAAGCAATCATCCATCCAAGGCAGAATAAGGTATTTAATCATGGCATCCACCTCTGCAATTGAATATATAGAAAACCCTACTGTTGTGGAAGTTATTAAAAGACCTAGGCCCGTATTTCAGTTAGTTCCCAAGATAGCAAAGAAGGATGATACCTTAGGTGCTTTTTCTCAAATTCCTAAGGGAGTTGTATATGTTGAAGACCCTAGAATGTACATCCACTGCAACATTGAGGAATTGGGAGATGAGGAAATTAAAACCATATATAAAACTGTGATATGTGATAATACCGACAATGTAAAGGATGAACACAAGATCATTGAGACCCTAGGATTTACAGAGATCCTTAGCATTCCTAAATTTCCCAAGGATGTGATTAGGATAGTTTTGAGCAGGGTACATGGAGAATTTTTCTGGTTAGATGCAATCCACAAAATCACCAAGGAAGCTGTGAAAGTTGTCATAAGGTTACTGACCACTGGTAAAAGACCAGATAAAACCAAGGAAGTTTCAAATGACCTAGTTATAAATCTAACTGGTGCAACATTCGACAAGAGGTCTCTAAGAGTTAATGATGTAACAGATATCAATGTGAGATTCATCAGTATGATATTAGGGTATCAAGCTACTCATGCTAATAGACTCAATTCAGTTTCAAGTTTATGCATTAAGAGTGCTTATGATATGGTCACAGATAATGTAAAAATTGACATATGTGAGTGGTTAAAGGATGAATTAATTGACAACCTTGGAAAGATCAAGAAGGACAAGAAAGGAACTTTCAGATTTGGAAATCTGTTAGTATGTCTAATGCTACACATAACAAAACAGGTTCCCGGTATAGGTTACAAAGAACTTGGATATGACATACTGGTAGGCAAACAATTAATAGAACTATTCAATAACATGGGTGAGAACAAGGAAAACAATATTAATAACTTCTTTCAAGCATTAAAGATCAAAATGAAGAAAAGAGTAAGGTTATCACAGAAGATTGTAGACAAATACAAAGATGAAATATGCTTTGTCATCAAGAAAGATGAAATCTGGATGGAAGCGGTCATCCCAAGGATAATTTGGGTAACCGAGATGGGCTATGAAATAGATGATCACATAGTTGAAACATATGCTAAAGCACTTCTGGAAGCCCCCAAAGAACCTAAGGAAGAAGTATTTGGCAGTGCAGAAAATATTGAAAGACAAATTCAATCAAAGAAAAGGGTGAAAAAGGTTGAGGCAGTTGTAAGGAAAGGTTTCAGACAAGCAAAAGCCATCAAAGAAGATGTATTGAAGAAAACCGGCATAACAGAGGATGAGTTAGCAGCTCCACAGCCTGAAACTCACCTATCACCAGTAGGTACTTCTTCAGGAAGTGACATGCCTACAACTTTCAAAAGAGTTGTAAGAAAAAGAGATCCCTCACCGGCAACCACACCCTCACCCAGGAGGACAAGGCAAAAGCAACAAGTAGTGAGATCTCCGGTAAGAAAGGCCACACCAAAGAAGAAACTGACACCCAAGAAGAAGAAAAGGACAAACAAAGACTTGGCCCCTCTTGATATACTATTGAATGAAATCACAGAGGAAGGTAAATTGAAGAATATAGAGAAAATATATGACACTCTAACAACTGATGAAAAAGAGCAAGTTGAAAACAGTGTTATATTGCACATGGATATGTACAAGAAGTTTTTGATGGAAGTAGTCAATGAAATACCAGATGAATTATTCAAAAGACTAGAGGCAAGAAGATAAGCAGTGATAGAATTAGATAAGAAAATAAATATTGAAAAGCTACTTGTTGTATATCCGGTAAACTCTCCACAAGAAATTGATGACCTAATTTCTCAAGCCAACCATACAGTATTTTCTACTGCACACTGACACGTTGCCTTAATGGTAGGAAGAGTTAATGAGGTAACAAAGGAAACAGAAAATGGATGGGATATATTCCTTGTTGAGAAAGAAAAACAAGAAGAGTACAGGAACCCCAAACCCATAAAAGTTTATCAAAAAGACAGAGACAAGGGGAAAGGAAAAGTTGGTGGACCACCTAGTATCAAAGTTAGAGACAACTTACCCCCACCTTCTTTGATTACTCCACCGATAAAATCAACAACTACTGAAGATCAACTGGCAGCCGAGAGTATGGATGTAGAGGATAATAATCCTAATCCTGAAGTCCTATATACTATGAATGTTGATACTCAGAAGATCAACATAGTAGTACACAAAGATACAACAGAAAAGACAGATATGGCTAGTGAGCCTCCGGTGACTAAGGAAATTGATAAACCAGCAGAAGATAAAGAGAAAAAGGTAGAGACTGAGAAACAGACTGAGGAAATGAAACATACAGAGAAACAAACAGAGCTAAAGGCTCCAGAACAACAACAACCAGAACAAGTACATAAGGAAACAGTACCACAGGCAACTAGTGAAAAACCATTGCTTAAAGAAATGCAGACACAAACAGACCTACCAGAGGTCAAAACAAGCGTGGTTACTTCCACCGGTACTCAGATTGTTGATTCATCATCAAGCTTCAAATCAACCAATGTGACTGAGGTACTACTTGATTCTATCAATAAAATAACTGACTGCAACTCACAAGCTTACAAAGCAATTGATGATACCATACCAATTTTGAAGGTAATTGCTCCTAACTGTAATATAGATAATAAAGATTCTTTAGGACAATTGGATACACTATGTAAATATATCTTAGAAAACATTGAGAAAATAAAAGAAGAGTCAGTAAAGGATAAAGTAGAAGTTGAAAAACAGAAATTCTTTGATGAGCAAATAAAGAAGTGCAATAGAGATTTTGACACACTTCTACCGGAATTATTTAATTTGTTGAAAGAGTACAAAAATCTATACAAAGATACCTGTAAAACAAACTTTTTGACTATAGATATTGACAAGAAAATGAGCAAGGTACAGGATGAGATCAATAAACTTGTAGATAATTTTGTCAACTCACCTGATACACTATCAGTTTTTGAGGAGAAGATAACAAATTTTGAGGAAGAACTACTCAAATTGGAAAGAGAGAAAGAAAGAATAATAATTAAGGCAAAACAGTTGAGATCTAAACTAAGTCCAAGATTGGACTATCTAGCATCTCTGTGGAAGGAAATTTCTGAGGCACTAATACAAGGCAACAAAACACCGGCAGAGCATTTGCAGCATCTCACCGGTACAGTGAAGAGAACAAAGACAACAATAAAGGATAGCAAGAAGTTTATGGATAGTATAAACTTGATTTTGGGAGATCTTTTTCAAATTATAACTACCCAGCTACAAGGTTGAAACCACAAACTCTACTGACATCTTGACAACCTTTGTCATTGATGCTAAAGGGGGAGTAGTGGGATGAGAAAATTCAAATCACAGGACAGGAATCATATGCTCAGGGGGAGCTCTCACATTTTTGGTAACATTTTTGGACTACACATTTTTGGATACTTTTTGAAATTTCTCATGAGTGTTGCCATCAATGCCAAAGGGGGAGATTGTTAGCATAAGCACACTCCAATGAGACATTGTATGTGATTGAAGGTTTTGTCATTGATGGAAACCTTGCAATCTTATGGCACTGACAAAGGCATTATACCGGCATCAGCAGATCACACTCTACACCGGCACTCAGGACACCGGCACCGGCATAGAAGAAAGGAAGTATACCGGCACAGAGGCTGACAGGATTTTGTTATATTATATTTTGTTTATTATTGTAAAAATGTGTAAGCCAACTTGGAAAATTGTAAAATGACTCTTATATATAAAAGAGATCATTGTAGACATTTGATACAGATGAGTAGAAGCATATAGGAAAATATTAGGCGGACCTATTGTGTGAAATATAGGTCAAGGGGTATATGTAAAGAACAAAGCAGGAACCGGTATTGAATCTGGCATAGAAGATGCTATTGTAAAGCAGTACAAGATATTGGATTTGTATAATCCTTATTGTAAGTCAGTGAGACTTCCCATTGAGCGGTGAGCTCTAGGCAGTTGGCCTTCCTGCATGTGCAAGCCCCTATTGTAAGTAATATTCTCTTATTGGCCAGTGAGTGAATATTGTGGGTCACAAATCCCACCGAGGTTTTTTACACACCGGGTTTCCTTGCTAAAATCTTGTGTTATGGTGTGCTTTTCATGTGGATGTTCTTGATTCTGTTTATTGCATTATTTCTTGCATACCGGTACATTGTTATATTATGTTCTACATGTTTTAAGTTAAGAAATTCTAATTACCGGATAGCTACTGATTCACCCCCCCCCCCCCACCTCTCAATATCCGTGGGATCCCTAACACTTCCTATCCACCACTACTTTATCATGTTGATTTTTTTTATCGTTAATATATTTTACTTAAAGTTCCTTTTGGTTTAATAAGTTCTTGAATTTCTTGTTTAAGTATGATGCATCTAATTGTAGTGAAACCATCTATCGTGTGATAATCATGTAATAGTATTGGTATCAAATAATTCCATATGTTTTTTATTAAAACCAATAGGTTCCTCATAATAGAGCATGGAAGGATTCTTCCTATCCACCGCTACTTTATCACGTTGATTTTTTTTATCATTAATATATTTTACTTAAATTTTCTTTTGCTTTAATAAGTTCTTGAATTTCTTGTTTAAGTATGATGCACCTAATTGTGGTAAAACCACCTATTGTATGATAATCACAATAGTATTGGTATCAAAGGATTCCATATGTTTTTTTTTTCAACCAATAGTTTCATCATAATAGGGCATGGAAGGGTTCTTCTTATCCATCACTACGTTATCATGTTGATTATTTTTCATTAATATATTTTACTTAAATGTCATTTTGCTAATATTTCATGTTTGAGTATGATGCACCTAATTGTGGTAAGGTCACATGTCATGTGATAATCACAAAAGTATTGGTATCAAAGGACTTTGAGATATCTCTAGACATATTAACTTGTTTGAATGGAGTTAGGGTGATAAATTGTTTGTATAGGAGTTGTTATAATACTACATGGAGAGAAACTACCAATCTAATGAAATTTGTAAATCCTCCAATTTTTACTTCAATGTTTTTTTGGTGAGAAGTAGTGATAGCATTGACATAATGCATAGCCTTATGTTAGATAGTAGGATATGTACAAGGGATAGAATTGTAATTAGTTGATTACCATCTACAAAAGATAATACATAATGTGAAATATATAATTTTTCTCAGGGACTTGTTGCGGGCCTCTAAAGATAATATATTATTTGAAAGTGCAGATGCACCATGAGAACTCCCAATGAATGACCACAAAAGGTTGAGAGATTTGTCACAATTTTAGCATATTCTATTATGCTTATTAAATTATTCAATAAAATTGTAGACACATAAATTTGTCCATATTTGACCACACTTGACCTTATCTCATTCTAGCGAATTAGACAAATATTTATTACTACAATGGTTGGAAAAATTATGGTTAGGGTTAAATTAAAATAATAAAACCACTAAATGACCTAATTCACCATTAAATTTGGAAGGAGATGGAATCTAATAGATCTAGCCTCAAAACACTGAGATTTTGATCAGATTCGAAGCTCTCTTTGGTAGGGTCTTTCTCCTTCCTAAATTGAATTGATTTGATTTTTTGATAATTAGGGCAAATTAGGTGATAATTGAAGTATTTTGACATAAATAGTGAGCTACAGGTGTCTTGCAAAGCCACTGACCTAGATCTAGGCAAAATAAGTTGTCTGGGATCTACTCTCAAAAGTTCGGCCTGATTTTTCAGGACTAGGTAGTATCAATTCGCCATGGTCCTCTGAATTTTTTGCCATAGAAAGCTAAACCTATTCATTACTATGAACTCTGTCGATCCTCCTAAGTATAGCTTTGTACCTATTCCTGCACACAAAGAGAAAGGGAAAATTGTTGGGAATAGGGGTTTGCCTTAGGTCAAAACCCATTTTTGGAATTAACCATGAAATTGAATTAATAAATGTAAATGAAAAACTACAGTAAAATGTTTTCCATTTGGGGAAAGGTTGAAAATGATTTAAACACTAATGTTATACCTCAATGATTTTTTTTTTTAAATGAGAGGGGTAGACCTCCTTTTATACTTTCTTATGGAAAAGAAAATTGATTTTTTGACATAAGCCGACATAAGATCTACGTCCCCACTAAAATTGTGTGATCGTTATGAGGCCCCAAATTGGGCCCTTTTTGAGAGGACCATGGTGCCCAGAAATTAGGGCTCCAGGTTTGGGGGGAGTCCATGGAGATAGTGAAAAAGCATGTTTGATAGGTTGTATGAGTAGAATCAGCACTCCAATCAGGCCTCAAAAGCGGAAGTGCCAAAGTGAGGTCCAAGTGAGGACAAAATTGTAGGTGAGTACAATTTAGGATGCTACAACTATTTATTTAATTAATCCTTTACCTTTACGCCTCACCCTTAATTAAATTAATTAACTTTATCTTTCACCATTATCCTTCACCTTTAATTAAATAAATTTACATTTATTTTAATTATGCCTAACCTTATCCTACAAATCCTCCTACTAAATCAATTAATTAATACCTACTTAATTAACTGATTTAAGCTAATTAACCCTCTTACCATTTTTTCTAATATTTAATTCCGCCTCACCTCAATCCTTGACCACTCAATCCTAGCCTTTGAATCCATGTACATGGATCAAGATCTAAACTTATCATCATGTGACAAGTGTCCCTATCCCCTTCTTTTTCACACATGTGTGAGAATGAAAGGTCACCTTATAGCTACCTTATCTCTTACACATGTCATAGAGATTTTCACTTTCCAAGCCACCCTACCTCTTACACATGTCATAGACAAGCCACTTTCACAAGCCAGCCTATGTCTTACACATGCCATAGACATGTCTCTTTCATGTTCTTCCCAATGTGTGCTCACATGTGTGAGCACACCTAGTTCTTACACCTCCATCCTCCTTGTGACACTTGTCACAAGGCTAAGCCCGTGCCAAATTCCCCCTCAATAAATCCTAACCATTCATTAATCATTGAATTGTACCCATTGATTCTCCCCATAGAAAATCTATAAATTGAGGCATTTGGTCTCATTTTGATCATTCTTCTTCTATCCTACCCTTATGTTGCTATTTTCTTCTCTCATTCCATCATAATACCAGAATCATGTTGCTGGTTTGAGCAACCAATTCCCCCCATTGACAACATCAAAGAGCAAATCAAGTGAAGAAGGGTGCCTTCACTATATCTCAATCGAAGGAGTGATGAAGGTATATGCTTGTGTTTGCATTTAGATTTTATGTCTGAGCACATGTTTATCATTTTTTTTCATCACCTTAAAAAATAATAGGCAAAATCAAATGAATGAACTATAAGAAGTTTTAGACACATCAAACCATTGTAATGCCTCATTAGTTAAAGTTTATCTAAATGCATCCATTAAAAACTTATCAATGTTGTATGGTTATAATATATGAAGAAAATGATTTTGATTATAACTACAAATTGTTACTAGTGTTAAGCCATAAATCATGGGAACTGTAATGATATATGCACTATAAAATCTAGGATCCAATTATGGTACATTTTCAACATTTTCAATATTTTCAACAGTTACCACTATCATATATTACTTGTGACAAATTATCAACCTTAAATATAAAATCATGTGAAAAAGAAGGAAAAAGAAGGTAAAAGAAGTCCATCAAGAAAACAAGCATTGGAAGGGTCCTCATTAGATCATTGTCAAGAAACAAGGAATAATCATCAACATTATTAAATGTAATAATACTAGTACATGAAATGTGATCCCTAAATGTATCGAAATAAATTTGGATAAGGCACGAAATATATGTAACATTGGTTCAAAAATAATATGCACACCAAAAACATGAATCATGCTATCATCAAACAATAACACATCAATCTCGTCACTGGGTTTATCATAAGTTGCCTAAAAAATATCACTAGATCATGAGATAAATTAAGGACACGGCTAATCTGGCTCCAAAAAGTGGTTATAAAACTCGTGCTATTGACTTTTTCAAAAAAAATTGAAAAATCAAAGTCGCAGCTAGTTTTGTTGATCACGATCAATGAATTGTAATTTTTGACAAATTTTGTGTTATTGACTTTTCATGACTTTTTGGAGCTGGTTAGCCACAACCATAAAATAATATCATCTATAAGAAAGAACTGTGCACCCTATACCATGAGATACTAAAAAGAAATTCCTCACCATTAGTTATAAAGCATATGATCTACATTAGGCTCATGAAAATCACTATCACTAGACACATGAGAAGTATAATCAATATGAAGCCCTTGAACAAACAAAGTGAAGTACTTTAACTAACATAAAAGGAAAATATGCTAAAAAGCTCTATGAATGACGAGCATGAGAAATGTGTTGAAGCAATATATATATCATGGAGCACCATCATTTTAGTAAATAGACATTATATCTTTGAGGATCTATTAGTACGATGCAAAAAAATATGAGAACACATGAAGATATGTGATATAGGAATGAACATATGCCAAAGATAAGAGCAAATTATAATCCATGGATAAAGGTTTATCAAGGATAAACAATTAATGAGGGCTATTTAGAAGTTAATAGTCAACTAAGGGTCAAACCTTAGGTGAAGCACTAAGAATATGGTAAAATTAAAGCATATAAATATAAAGCTCAAAGAAAACATAAATTTCCAACTCAAGGGATAAGTATGTAAGTTATGGGTTCACCAAAATGTAGAGGAAATTAAAAATCTCTACAAATATCTAAAGTATAAATTACATGCAATTCACAACCATAGATATATAAAGAGTTGAGTCTAGTACACAATTGAAGTACAAGCTAAGTAAGACTTTAATTAAACATGCTTTAAAAGGTGAATAAGATGGATTAGGGTTACCCACATTGAATTTGATATAATCAAAACTTGGACTTCTATGATGTTATGACAGAAGGTTGATGCCTAAGATTTGGAACTAGACTTTGGATTTGAGGGAGAATATGGCATAAATTAAAACAAACATATTTGGGATGTGATCATATGTAGGGACACAATCATACTCAATTTTTCATGATTCTATCTTAACTAGAATTAGATCTTCAACACTTATAAATCATGTTTGATGATGTTTGCGGTAATAAAAATAGTGGCGATGCTAAGGGGAAATGTGGGCTTTTTCATGCAAGGATTGAATTTCACACCTTCCTTGCATCTTAGTCAAGTCCTAAGATTGAGTTAACAATAATAATACAAGAGATAAAGAGTTGAAATAGATGTTGTTATATGGTGGCAATGTATATTGGAGGCGATTATTAAATCTTCTTGTGCTATAACAATGGATGTTGTTTGTTTGTTGTTGTTGGTTGTTAAACCTATTAGGAAAAGGTGTGTTGTACATCTTGGACAATGTTATAATGTAATATTAGTTATGGTTTGCTCAAGGGATCTAGGAATACATGCACTACATGGAGTTGACATTCTTGGGGCCACTTTATGTATCATATATAAAATTGAGATGGATTTTTAATGTGGGTTTGCACATTGGAAAAATATTTAATATTGAAAAAGTTAGTATCAAAAAATAAATGAGAGGGGAAATGGTTTTGTAAGCTCATGGTACTATTCACATGGTTTTGTGCAAGTTTATGTCTATAAAAGTAAACACATGTGCACTTGTCTTAGGTTGGCTTGTGAGAGTATCTCTTGTAGGTTGCACGTGTGAAGGGTTTGAAGCATGACATCAAATGTGTTGTTACATGCTTATTCACATGGAGTCCACATAAAGAGCTTGATATTTTAGAAGTGTTCATGGAAACTCTAAAAATGTATTGTAATGATTTCATTACCAAATAATACATAAGTGATGGATGATTTTGGAGGCTAAATTTTCTTATCATGGGGATTTTCTTAGGGTATATCTTGTGTCACCTTTGATGGTATGTTGTATATTCTTTTCTATATGGATTATGAGTACTTGGTTGTTTGATTTTTTTTATTTGGGTTATATGAAAATTGTCATAAATGACTGCAAATTTCCTTTCTAAACTCTAATGCTAACCAATAATAAATAATGCTTGCTTCCTACAAAAAGGAAACAAGATTGGGTTCCCTTTTTGTGAATCCAATAACCCATCATGTCCGAGCATCTTAGGATAATGTATTTACATACATAACCTAGACATGTAATTCACACTTTGGTTGCCCACATCAATAGTTAATGATAAGAAATTGAGATTATTGACCTTGGAAACCAAGAATTTGAAAATTAGAAATAAAGGGATAGGATCACACCCATTATTCCTGTCAAGGAACAAAATTGTATATACAGTTTAATCAAAGATGAACAGGCTAATAAAAACTAAACTTGACTTGACAAAATAATTGAATTTTGAATACATCAAAATACTTAAATTATATACTAAAATCATACATTCAAAACAATAAACCAAAATCAATATAAAACGATATATATGTGTGTCTACACACACACACAATATATATATATATATATATATATATATATATATATATATATATATATATATATATATATATATATATATATTCAATTCATGAATAACCATTTTAAATACTGATCCAAAATATCTTATATATATATATATATTACTCTATACCTTTTTTTAATCTTTTATCTAATAAAATATTACATAGTCTTTTTTTTAAAATCCATTTTGTTGAGTGGAATTTTACAAGGGCCCAAACCATACCAAACGCAGATGAAATTATAGTTGGGGGTTGGTGAATGGGAAGTGGGTGGGTGAGTTGTTGCTGGGTGGGCCTACAACTCACCCTTTCATATGTTTATATTTTGTCTTTGTTGATGAATTAAAGTGTCCCAAAAGCGATTCATATCACCACATTTTTGTTCCACTTTCTTACCAACTTCCTTGGGTCTAACTTGACGTTTTCCTCGTTTTGATTGGAGCGAACCAAAAAAAATTAAAATAAAATAGTTTATACAAACGGTTTTCAAGTGGACTAAATCTATTATGTAGGTTTGCATTAAATAGTGTATTTGTATATGTTTAAAATAGGTTTGTATATATTTTTCTAACATGTTTGCAAAGTTAGGAGTTTTCGAGTCAAACTCATTGATCCATGTTTTATGAATAAGTAGTGGTTCACAAGAATGCATCTCTCATGAGAATGAATGATCCACTTAGCACGCATTGTATCTAGGTGATGTTCACAGGTGAAGCATTGGACCTTCCATTATATTTGAAACGTATAAAGTTTATGTTATTCTTTTTTGATGAATACGTACATCAGATTTTATTAATTAGAAAATATAGTATACACATTCAGAAAAAATAGTAGAGATCTAATAATATTTTTAATTGAATATTTTAGTTGATGGGTTGTAAAATAGGTAGTGAAGTTATTAATACATATGAAATATAGTGGAAAGACAATTGAACGTGATTTGAAATTGAACAAAAAAAATACACAATTTAACTAAAAATTCATATACTTAATATAATTAAAAGATCGAATTCTTAACTTCAACTATAAAGTAAATAAAAATAACTTATCTAATTAAAAAATCATTTTTATAATATAATTTCTCACATCAAAAATGAAAATTAAATTTGAAAATTCTATATATAGAGAGAGAGAGATTCTCATATAATTTAATAAACAAATACATCAATATTCATAACTTTGTTCTTAGATTAAAAGTTTGATGTCATTATAATCTTTTAATGCTTAAATCCTATCCCCTCCCACTATATAGTTCTTGGAACGTTTAAATTATTTTAAATGGCTTATGAAATCATTTAATATGTTTATCAAATATTATCATATCTAAAAGAAAATCAAGAATACTTTGGTGGAGATATTTAATTGAACAACAGTCCATGTGAATTATATTCTTCCACGTCGTGCGTTGTTTTGCTACATTGCTTATCTACTAGTTTAAAAGAGACAATATTAACACGTAATCAAATTTTATAGTAATACAATGTTAAATTAAAATAAGAAGTTAGGAATAATTTAGTTTTTAGATTGTTATGATAGAAATATAAGACTATTGTTTTTATAAATATTTTTAAAGATAGAATATGCTTTTGATAAAGTAGATATATGTTTTTTTATATAATAATTAAGTGTAATTGTTGATATATTTTGTTATATTCTTTATTATGATTTTGTCTTCTTTATCTTGTTCTTGTTTTCAGTGGTCACATTTTTTGAATTTTTTTATTATGACATGACAACTAAAATCAAGTCAAGTTAGCATTAAAAAACTTTTGGAACTTGGTATGCAAAAGATTAAAATGCTGGTCTTATTTGAGCCCAAGTCAAGCCACATGTATGAAAAGAATTTTAGTGTCAAAATGTAGAATATGTGATGCAAGCTCCAAGATGTTAAATTTGTGACGTCAACATTATTTTGAATTATGATTAGAGTGACTTCAAAGAAATTGATTGAAGGAACAAACAATGAAGGGGAGGTTCATTCCCTTGTTCTATGTCTTAAGGTAGTTGTCTAGGGTGACATTACTAAAATGCATATTAAAGATTACTCAATAGTCACCACTAATACCATTCAAATTTGAGCTTTAATACCTAATTAGAAATTAGAAATTATTCTCAGACTAGCTTGGTAGCTTTTAGAAACCTTTAAAAGTTTCACAAATGTTATAGAGAAGCAAATGAAATTGTAGACTTTTTGCTTATTTTTAAAATTGAGTCTATCATCAACCATTGGTAGGACCTATTTGATATTTGGAAATTGAGATCCCAAACAAATTCATAAAAGTGCTCTTAGCACTAATTATTCTCTAACATGGATGGTTAGTTGTGATTCTAATTAGTTGCAAGTCATTTCAAATTACCATTCTAGTTTGTGTTGCTAGAATTGTGCACATGTGAAGTTTCATTTAGATGTTTGATAATGACAAATGATACATGGAGGTTAAAAAGGCAAGGCTTGGATATTTATGTCACGTGGAAACAAAAAAGTTGGAAGAGTGACACAATAACTTTTATGGAGTCGAGGTTTTTCTTATTCAATTAGAAATAAGAGATGGAGTTTGAGGGGCAATAATAGACGTGATATTGGCCACATCCAAAATGGATCAATCAAGCAAGTAATAAAGGAACTATTGGGCTTAGAGTATTTAAAGACAAAGATTCATAACATGGTCAATTTAGAGGCGATGTCCATTTATTAGCCTATTTTAGAGAATTGGACGCTATTTGCATAGCTTTGGTGGGGAATATAAAGAGGATTTAGTCTTTTATCACAAAAGGTCACAAAACAAGATCTATCCTCTTTTATATTTCTAAAAAAATTAATGATTGTTCATGTAACCTTTTCTTTTCATTGTTGACACTTTGTGCCACTCTTGTTTTCTCAATGTTTTTTATATTAGAAGCAACCAAAACAAGGGGGTTGACCTAGGAGAGAACAAGGAAACAGTGGCAAGCCAACTATCAGCAAAACATCGGCAAAATTACAACCCTCTTACTTACATCAATCAAACACAATGATCATTCTACGTAAGTTCAACGGATATATAAAAGTCATAATAAACATAATAAATCTTTGCCACGCAGGACAACAGGTGGATAAGTTCATATCTAAACAAAAAATAAAACTATCAGCCTGTAGGCATCTAGGACCGAACAAAAAGCCAGCCTTCTGAGACATAAAAACCAACTATTTATTTTTTCCATGGCTCCTCTTGGGGAGAAGCTTCCTAGCCCATTCCTTGGTGAGGAATTTTAAAAGGGCCCTGTAGTCCTCATCTTCCTTGCTTTTGCCTTTGATAGAATTTTCCTCCAGGAGACATAGAGTGGTCGTCGAGCAGCGCATCACGTTCAAAGCAAGCTTGGAGACGTCCTGCAACTTGTTTTCCATAGCCTCCATCCTGCTGGTGATTTCCTGCACATTATGAAACAAAACCTCCACTTTCTTTCCCAACTCCACCAGGTTGTTTTCTTCTTCCTCCTTTATGTTGCTCACCTCCTCCACCACCATCATTTTCTCAAACCTGAGGGTCAGGGAGGGAGAATTTGTTTGGGATTTGGGGCTAGTCTCCTGACTCATAGAATTTTTAGGGCTTTCAGATGCATGAGTGGAGCTGACAGAGTGGGGGGTCGAGGTAGACTGGAACAGGGCCACATTCTCAGAAGGGATTAAATTCCCAGTTTCATGGGAAGAGGAGGGGTCTCTTAGCAATTTTTCAGGGGGTTTGGAGGCCGGTTTCATTGAATAGCGGGGGGTGTTGGCCTCATCAGTAATTTCCATATCAGAATCAATTTTCTGGATTATAACTTTCTTGGGGGTTCTAACATCCTCAGAAGGGCATTTTTTATTTTTCTTGTTGTAGGAGCCAATTTCAGGAAGCTGAGGGGGGCTAGCATCAGGTTTAATGATAGCAATAACAAGGGGTGATTATTAGCCACATTCTGGACGGAGATAGTACGGGGTGGGTAGAGGGCCAGGTGGAAGTTGTAGAGGCGAAGGATGAGGCCTTGGTGCAAAATGGGGAAGTCTTTTCCTTTTTTCTTGGCCTCAACAATATCCTTAACGTTAGAATCCAATGAATGGAGCAGGAAAAATGGAATGGAGATGAAATCCTTGTTTCTAAGGTGGTTAAGGAATGGGAGGTGGTAATAGTAAAACATTCCATACCTTCCCTCCAGAGTGAAGTATTTCATAACAATATAGCAGACCTCGTCCCAAGGAGGCAGAATCTCCTCCCGGTTGAAACCACCTGCCCTCTTCATCGGGTTTTCGCCTTCACGAAAGAATTGGTTTAGACTGGTGGTATCCGAAACGCGACTCTGTTTCTTCCATTTCCTCCCCTCCATACACAAACCCATCGCTTGAGCAATAAATTCTTCATTTATTTTGAAGGATATACCCCCCATGGTAACCCTTCTATCCTCCCAGGAAGTCACGAATTGCTTAGACAATCTCTCATCATTCCCCTTCATGCTTTTCATAAATTTGTCAATCTTGCCTTCAGGAACAGACAAACCACACCGCCGACTTTGCTTTAAAATCATTAGTTTTGTCGGGTTCCAGTCTTAGCCTGTCACCCCTGAAAGCTGTTTCCTCCAGCTTAATAGAGTAGAGGAGAAATAGGGTAGCAGAAATGCAAAGCTGAACCAAACCAAGAGCAAAGTTGTGAAAAAAACTAACCCAGTCTTGAGATAAAATCACACAATAACTGGTGTAATTATTGCAACTTATGGCTAAGTAGATATCATAATCTTGAAATTTGGCCCCTCAATCCAGCCACTGTGATTAGACTTATCCCAGCTGTCGCCTTTATCGTCGCCAATAAACTCCATCCAGATGATAATTAGAAAATAGCCTTTCCCGATATCATTGCTATCCTCATTAATAAATCCCTTTTGGAAGTGATGACAAGGTCATCCGTGACTACATGGCAGGTCGAGCCCATGATGGGCAAGATTCTCTTCTAAATTTAAAATTTGAAAATTGGCACGCTTCATCTGGTAATGGTTATACGGGTTCATCATTGGACTTGGTTTTTTTCGGTCTCCAAGATCACCTTGGTGGTAACTGGCAGCAGATTGGGGTTCCTCCAACATCATAAGTTATTCTGCAGCCTTCCCACCATCGCCATGGAATCTGCAGCCGCATTCCCTTCTCTAAAGATACGTTGGATGGTGAAGCCTTCAAGGTTATCCATAAGCATCTTGGCATCCCTCAAAATGGGATCAACTTTCCACCCAGCAGTAGATCTACCACTTACCGCTTCCACAATGACCTGTGAGTCGCCTTCAATTTCCAGATTTTTAATGCCAATGGAAGTGGCAAATCTCAGACCCCATAGGAGAGCCATTCCCTTCACCTGGGTGATAGTATGGTTCTCTAGGTTGCCCGCGTAGGCTGCCACAATATTCCCCAAGTGGTCACGGATGATTCCACTCCAGCTTGGCAGACATTTTGAGTAGACCCATCAAAGTTCAGTTTGTGCCAATGGGGTTTTGGGGCTAACCATTTAGTCTTTTTCCTTTTGATTTTAGCATTGTTGTTGAAGACTTCGAACTCCAGGGGGAGATTCCAGACTTTAGCAATTTTTTTCTCCATCGAATTAGGAGGATTGGGGGGGGGGGGTTTCCACTTAGTCACCGATATGTTATCAAGAATCATTTTGAGGCAATTGTGGAAGACACTATCCGAGGGGGCTTCAACATCTCTAAAAATTCTATTGTTTCTTTCCTTCCATATCCCCCAGCAGATGTGTGGCGGGATTTGCCTCCATAGTTGGAGCATCAAGGGGTGGTGGAAGGGCGGAGTCCAACCAATAACAAACCGATTAATGCTAATTTGAAAGGCCCATTATAGGCTACATTTTTCCAGGGTCCTAGACCACAAGTGTCCAGCAAAGGGGCAGTGGATGAACATGTGGTCAGTTGTTTCCTCTTCGGCTTTACAAAGAATGCATCTATTGGAAAGTTGGAAGCCCCTCCTTTTAAGATTGTCCTGAGTTAAGATTTTTCCATGCATTAGGGACCACCCAAAGAAGTTGACTTTGGGGATCAGTTGAGAGTTCCATATCTTCCTCCAGCACTCAACATCGCTAGTAGGTCTCAGGAGCTATCTGTAAGCAGACTTGACCAAGAAAGCCCCCAACTGGGTCCCTTTCCAAATGAATTTGTCTTCCTCGGGAGAAAGGGGAATTATACATTCCAACATAATATCCTATAGCTCCCAAACCATTGGTAACATGTTGGGCCGATTAGAGAAAAACTGGACAATGTTTTTCCATCTTCTACTACCCGGCTCCATATAATCACCAATGTAATCCCCCCGGTGTTCCTTTAGGTGATACATAATTTGGTGGAAACAAGTGTTTTCCAGAGGTTTATCTTCCACCCAAGAGTCCTCCCAAAATCTAATCTTTCTACCATTTCCAATCTGCCATTTCAGTCCTTCTCTAATAACAAGTTTAATTTTCAGGATGTTATTCCATAGTTTAGATCCCTGGGGGAGGTCTCCCGTACTCAAGTTACAATAGAATTGTTCCCTTTCCAGATACTTGGCCCTAATAATGTTACACCAGTCTGCCTCATCTTTAGCCAGGGTCCATCCCACTTTTGCAATTAACGCCTTATTCAGGGCATTTATCTTTCTGATACCAAGTCCTCCCATGGATTTGGGTAAGCAAACAGTGTCCCAATTTACCAGAGCAAAGCGTTTTTTTTCCTCCAAACCCGTCCACATGAAGGTTCTTTGGATTTTCTTGAGTTTTTCCCCCATAGCACCAGATATTTTGAACAAGGAAAGGAAGTAAACCGTGGAGGGAAGCAACCAGGAGTTGAAGTTTGCCCGCGTTGCGAAGGAATTTCCCTTTCCAACCAGCAAGTTTCTTTTGTAACCGTTCAAGAATAGTATTCCAGAAAGTGGGAGTGACCTCTTTAACCGTGAGGGGGAGACCCAAGTAAGTCCCCAAAAGAGCAGTAGTCTTGCACCCTAAAATAGAGAGGATTTTAAGTTGAAGGTCATTAGGGGTGTTGAAGAAGAAGAGATTACTCTTATCATAATTGATACATTTCCCAGATGCCTTGGCATAATCTACCAGTAATTTTTTCCATACTTTGGCCTCCATCACAACAAACATCCCAAACAGAAAAGTGTCATCAACAAATTGTTGAATAGTTGAGGGGGGGATCGTGGAAGCAGTTTTGAATCCCTACAATCTACCATTGATCAACATATCAACCACATTTCTACTCAAAACTTCAGCAATCATGATGAAAAGATAAGGTGACATAGGGTCTCCTTGTCGGATACCTTTTTCAGCCTTAAAATAGCCCCTAGGAGTCCCATTGATTAAGACTGAGAACTGAACCATAGTAACACATTCTCGAATCATATCAACCACTTTCTAGTTGAAGCCCAGTTTTGATAGTTTTAAATAAAAAACACCAGTTTACCTTATCATAGGCTTTTAAAATGTCGAGCTTGAAAGCCATACCTGGGATTTTGTTCCTATCCATGGAGTGGATTATTTTATGAGTGGCAATGGCACCATCCAAAATTTGGTGACCAGGGACAAAGCCTTTATGGGCAGGACTGATAAACTTTTCCAGAAGGGGCTTGATTCTATTCACTAAGACCTTGGAAATCATTTTATAGATAGAATTGCAGAGACTTATGGGTTGGAAGTCCTTCATGCAATTGGGATTTGATGACTTAGGGACAAGAAAAATGTAAGTGCTATTCATTTTTTTTAGTAATTTACCAGTCTTGAAGAAATCTTTCACTGCTTTAGTAACATCATAATTAACGATGTCCCAATAATCCTAGAAAAATGTCGGGGGGAAGCCATCTAGGCCCGGGGTCTTCAAAGCTCCCATCGCAAAAACTGCCAAACGAACCTCCTCCGAGGAGATAGGAGCAAGTAGCTGACAGTTATAGTCCTCTCCAATATCATTAGGGAGCTTACTCAAAAGACTGTCCTGGAGAGACACATTGTTCCTTCCAAACTCTATGTATATTCTTATGAAGATTTCAGTGGCATTTTGGCCAATTAGGGAATCACCAGTGATTTCCTGATCTGAGTCATCCCTTAGACTTTTGATAAAGTTTCGCCTTTTATGAATGCTCGCCAAGCGATGGAAGTAAGGTCGAGTTTCTTTCACCCTCTTTCAGCCACTGAATCTTGGATCTTTGTTTCTAGTAGATTTCCTCTTTAGAGAGGGTTTCCTTCCAGTTCTTACGACAATCCTCTTCCTCAACCTGCATAGAGTCGGGGGGGTCCCCTGTTCCCATACTGCTCTGGAGTTGTTCCACTCTGGAGCATAACTCCTTTTTTTCTTAAAGATGTCACCAAAATTTGCCTTATTCCAACCTTTGACTTCTCTGCAGATGAGTTTCAGTTTCTCCGCAATTCTAAACATAGCAGTCCCTTGAATCGGGGTAGCCCACCAACCCTTGATCAGGTTTCTGAAATCAGGGTGGGAGGTCCACATAATCTCATAGCGGAAAAGGGAGGGGACCCAAGTATAGTCTATCCTTCCAATGGAGTAGGAGGGGGTTATGATCAGAAGCAGTCCTTGGGAGGGTCTTAAGGTAGGAGTTGTGACTAGTATCCCAGTTGGTAGAGATGAGGAATCTATCTAGTCTGACTTGAATTAGGTGATTGCCTTTCCTATTATTTGACCAGGTGTAAGGGACACCCTGAAGATCAAGATCGAAGAGGCTAGTAACATTAATGAGGTTGGCGAGATCCCCCATGCTATCTGTAAAATTAACTAGCCCACCACATTTTTCAGAGGGGTAGAGAGGGGTATTAAAGTCTCCAGCCAGCATGTATTGAGATTTCTGGTCTGCCAAGATGAGTTCAGAATTTTCCTCCCACACCAGATGCCTTCCCACTTTGGAGTTGGGGGCATATATATTGAACAGGTGCCAAATGTGCACATCATGTTGAAAGGTGACCGCTAAGAAATTCGGATTGCTAACATAAATCTTTCCTTGGATTTTTAGGGGGTCCCAAAGGGTAGCAATTCCCCCAGAAGCCCCCAAAGCATCTGCATACCAAAAGGCAACCCTGGGCCAAAGTTTATCAACAATGGTTGCAAAAGTTTGGTAAGACATTTTAACCTCCTGAAGAAGACAAATATCAATTTTCATTTCTAAGATATACTGTTTAATAGCGAATTGCTTCTGGGGACTATTAAGACCCCTTATGTTCCAGGAGAGGAACTTCATTTCTTATTTCTATTTATTCCATCAAGGGTCAGTTGTCTGCCCCTTTCAATGTCTCTTGCCATCACTTTATGTCTCAACACCCTCTCCGAAGGTCTTCTGACTTTATTTTCAGTACCCCCCACATTTGCTTTCTTAGCCTTGGGTTTCTTCTTCTGGGTTATCCATTCCTCATTGTCCACCAGAGGAGATCCGGGTGGTGATAACTTCAAGGGGGGGTTTTTCTGTTTGAACAGACATCTCTGCCTTGCTAGGGGAACAAGGGGGGGTTGTGATTTACAACTTTTTCACACTTGGGGGGGGGGGGGGGTCATGGATCCATCAGGGTTGAAAGGTTGAGGGGATAGAAATTTCCAGAGGCTTGGGGGAGAGGTAGATATTACCCGCAGCCACAAAGGGGGAAGGAGAGGGAACAAAGGATAGTCGAAGGCTAGACACCAGAGGGATTTCACCCTCTTCCAAGGGAATGACTGGACTAATTTTCTTCGCAGGATCAACCAAGGTTTTTAAGATTTCAAGGATCTTCTCAGTGTGGGGGTAGTCATCAGGGATTTCGTTTACATTAGGCAGTCCCAAGGGGGCTAATGAAGAGGGAGCACTTAGGCTAATGGGTTCATCAATAATAGCCTTTTCCTTCGGCTTGGGTTCTGCAGACTCCTAGGTTTTACACTCAGCATAAGTGTGCCCATGTTTAGCACACTTCTAACAAAAAATGGTAGCATTTTCATAGACAATGGCCTAGGACCATTTTCCCCACTTCGAGTTTAGAGAAACAAAATTAGGGAGAGCTTTGATAATCGCAACATTGACACAAAAATGAGCATACACCAACCTGGATTTAGCCAGAGTGACCGAGTCAGCTGTAACATAGTTGTCTAACGAGTTCCCAATCCAACGAAAGATCTGTTCATCCCAAAATTCAAGTTGTAGGCCGGGAAGTCTAATCCAAACAGGAGCCATGAGGTTGAGTTCAACTGAGGGGTCAAACCCATGCTTCCATTTAGCCAAAGTTAGGAAATGCTTCCCACAAGCCCAAGAGCGTGAGAGGACAAAGATCAAGTCTTCCTCCATAGTGAACTTGAAAAGGAAGAGACCACTAGGCATTGGCGATATGTCGACACTACCTTTTAGTTTCCATCTTGTTTTGGCCCATCTCTTAATCATGTCAATAGATGGCCTGAAGGAGAAGAAGCATCCAACTATCACCAAGTGAAGAGATGAGATGACTTTTTCCATGAGATTGTCTGGGAGCTTGATCTTCATTCCTTAGTCAATTTGGGTAAAGTTAGCCAAAGCCACTTCCAAAGTCATATTAGTGTACCCAAGAAGGGCGTTTTTCTAGTTGGATTTGGAATCTTTCTTACCAAGCTCCACATTCTTTTGTCCGGCAGCCAATTCCGACCCAGGGAGGGGTATATTCTTCACTCCATCATTAAGGCCAGAGTCCATTGGTACCACCGATGAAGAGGAGGAAGGAATATCAAACTTGGTGATTTTTTCCATATGACCTGCAAACAGTGGGGTCTCAACAGCAGAACTAGCAGCATGTGAACCGACCGTGGTATCGGGTTGGGGGTCAAGTTGCAGGGAGGAAGGGACATCCCCAGAGGGGGTGGTCATGCAGAAGGATCAAATTCAAATGCAAGGAAAGGTGGGAAAGTTGTAGAGCGATCTCCAAGTATTCTCATTTTTTCTCAATGTTGATAATTGATCTAAGAGATCTTTGTGACATTTGGGTCAATGTTTAGTGGTTTTGGGTCCACAACCTTGTAAAATGCCCAAATGGTTATTTATGTTTCAAATTTGGTGAGAATTAGAGCAAAATTGGAGTCAAAGGTTTCAATAGTTCCAAGAACCACTATCAGTGCTGACAATGATTCCTTGAACAATCATAAATGTACATAGTGTTTCCAGTGTTTCCAGTTCTCTCCTACAAATGGACTTGTTCCCAATGGGGTAGGAATTATTGATTTGGGAAAAATTAAAGAGGCACATGAAATTTTAGAGGTGGTGTCTATGTTTATTTCTAACCTCCTATCATCCATGAAGTACAAGTTAGTAGTGAGGGCTCTCTATTTAAGCTTTATAAATGCATAATTTAGAGGAATCTTAGATGTTTCCCTTGAATATGTAATGGAAATTATGTTCATGTTCTATTAGTCATGGTAATATAATTTAGAAGTATAATCTATTTAACCTATTTTATAGAATTGGAGACTATTTCCATGGCTTTTGTAGGGGGTATAGGGAAGATTTAATCCTTTATCATCAATGGTCATGGGGTAAGGCATATCTTATTTTTTTCTTTCTCAAAATTTTAATGCTTTTTCATGCAACCTTTTCTTTTTACTGTTGACACTTTGTGCCGCCCTTTATTTCCTACTATTGATAATCAATTTAAGATATTTTCGTGTCATTTGGGTTAGTTGTACTTTTGTGCTTTGGTTTATCTTTGCTTATTCCTTAGACAAATATGCAAATACAAAATATCCAAATTTTGTTAAGTGTTTAATTGTTTGGAGTCTTCATCCTTGTAAAATGCCCAAATGGGTATCCATGTTTCAAATTTGATAAAAAATTAGAGAAGAATTGGCCAAGTTATGGTTAGTAAAAGGTTTCAATAGTCCTAAGAACCACCATTGATCCTAACAGTGATTCCTAGAATAATAAAAACTTCATATAGGGTTCCCAATTCCCTCCTACATGCTAACTTGTTCTGATTGGGGTAGGAATTGTTTGATAACACAATGATGAATGGATAGTACCAAACCGGTACTAAGAGGGGGGGGGGGGGGGGGTGAATCAGTACAAACAAAAACACAATCTTAAACCGGTTTGTCAGTAGACACTGTGCATTGACAGACAAACAGTAACACCGGTCCTTAATCAGAGTACAACCGGCAAAACCCAGAATAACTGAGACAAGCATAAACCGGTTAACACTTATCTTCTTGTACAATCTAACACTTCATTTCCATTTTACCCTAATGCATGAACATGTAATCTACCATCAAAGATATACATATAAGCAACTAGATTAACATGATTCACTGCTTGACAGAAAACAACATAACATCACATGAAGAAGACATCACACATGACACACATATTTTTCACGTGGAAACCCAACTGGGAAAAACCACAGTGGGGATGAATACCCACAAGCTTGTTTTTGAACTCTTTAGAAGTTCGCTCTATTAGGAGCCTTGTCCGGTTAAAGACTGATACAATAGGTTCTGTTAGGAACCGATCCTATTAGGGATCACCCGGTTAAGGGATGGCTAGAATACTTGGTTAAGGGTTAAACCCTGTTAAAGGTTACCTTGTTAGAGGATTTCAAGAACTCAATGGTTTTGAGTCACCATGTTAAAGGATTTACAACAAGCCGGCTAAAGCTACCCTATTAAGGGATTTCTCAACTGTTGAAGTGGTTAGAGATCAACAGGTATTACAATGATCTGGTAACAACACTCAATGCCAATGCAGAACCACTTAAGCTCCTCTTCACCTTTTGCACTCACACTCTGCAGGTATCACTCCTCTCCTCTGGTCTGGCAACAATCACATATCTCTTCTCTTGGATACACATACACAACTTTTTCCAACATTGTTGATTGGGAAAAATTAAAGAGGCATATGCAATTTTCAAGCACAGTCATGCTGAAGAGCTTATTAGGTATCTCTAGTTTTAGTTTGTTGGTTTGAGGGAAAAATATAGCTAAGTATGAAGAAGGTGGAAGTTCTAGTTGTTCTTGGAGCCACTAGAACTGTTGACAATGTTCCTAGTTTTTCAACTAGGTCTGATAGTGGACAAGAGAGAGAAAGACATAAAACAACCAAGTTTTGTTGGAACTTTCAATAGTTATTCAAACCACCAAAACCTTCAATAAGGTTTCTAGTTCCTACTCGATCATTGACATCAAAGCAAATATGAGTTTATACCATGATGATATCATGCTAACATCATTATTCATACACATTGAAATCATATCATTATCCATACATGCTCATGTCAATGCCAAGGAAGTTAAGCCTAAATGGAGCAAAGATTGAAAAATACTAAGGCAAAGAGGGAAATATTTTGAAATATCAAAACAAAAGAAGGAAGTGGGCATATGACAAAAGGATAAAAATCAACTAAGTACTAGAACCACTGGAACCCCTGATTGGATTTTGAGCTCTCTCAAAACTCCTAATCGTTGATAGGAAAGTGATCCAAGAGAAAGGTTAAGGGAAAGCATTGAGGATGTTAGTGGTTCCTACAACCATCAAAAACCTTGATGGGGTTCTTAATTAAAGGTTCATGCTCAACCTTTACAATAAAGTAAAGGTGGAGATCATGTTGCAAATGAAATCCATGCTCAAAAGAGATAAAGGGATATGAAGATGGGGTTGGGCCTAAGGCTTGACCCATGGTGATGAAACCCAGAAGAATCTAGTATGAATGAAAGGTAAAGGATTTTTTTAGGTTTATTGCTAAATTATTAGTGCACAAGGAATTGCAAGTTTTCAAGGCATAACTAGATAAATCTAGTTACCCTCAAAAGTTTAGTTTTAATACAAATTTAACTAAGTTTTTTGGAAAGGTAGGGATCGTAGGGAAGTTGTGCAAATCCAAAACCCACTAAAACTTCATGATGGTGAGAATAGGTGAAGGTCAAATAGATTCCTGATAGGCTTAATATTTTGTAATGGCAAACAAATCTGAAAGTTTTGTAATTGGTTGAATGTTGTGGAGAAATGTAAGCATGAAGGTTGAATTTTAACCTAGGGCCAAATCTTCAATAAGTAACACAAAATATTTTTCATCAAGTATTTTAATGCTTTTCTCACATGTGATAAGCCTACAAATGATATGTTTTGGTGTGACGGGCTATAGAGGCATATTTTATCATCATAAAGCATTAAATAGTGTATCTTTTGGTGTAATTATCTCAACCAATCTCTTGTAATACCATAGGTATTATGATAACTCTCTCTAGGCTATCAAATACTAATATAAGGAATTTGAAACAAGACAAATGATTTTTGACATATATTTGAAGGAGAAAAGTAACATCCATGTCATATTAAACATTGTCAAGACACTTTTTGATGTCCAACCTTGCCCAACCCAATTTTTTGTGAATTTATTAAGAGATTTCTTTTCAAATCACTTATTTTCCATTAATGGTAGATTTGTCATGACAATGGGAATATTTTTTAGGTTGTTAATTAGATTTTTTCTCTACAAAAGAGATATATTGTAGATGGAATCTAGGGTTTCCCTCCCACCATCTCTCTCTCTCTCTCTCTCTCTCTCTCTCTCTCTCTCTCTCTCTCTCTCTCTCTCTCTCTCTCTCTCTCTCTCTCTCTCTCTCTCTCTCTCTCTCTCTCCATTTACTAATCAATAAAAGTAGCTTACTTCTTATTTGTAAGGGTTATTCCTAGATTTTTTGAAGTAGACTATTATATTTTACAGACTTTATAAGTTTGAAATGGCTTTCAAGCCTTAGATTCAATAAAAAAATCCATTTTTTGCCTTTCCTTGCATGCCTTTCATTCTAAGTAAAGTATTTACCTCTGAGAGTAGATACATGTTTATTTTTTCTTCCTTATTTATATGTTGTTTTGAATCATTAGCGCATCTAAATTGGAAGTAATATTCTTCCTCTTAGTGTTTTTTGATCCTTAACTAACATTCAAATCCTCAGAGAAGTTGCAACAAGAGGTTGTGTAAACTAAATTATCATTTTTTATTCATTTTCTATGTTTAAGTGAGTAGGAATAATCACTTTAATCTTGGTGCATCACCTCTTTTCATTTTAATTTTCCTTCTCCTTTTCCTTGGCAGTCTATTAAAATGGGTATAGTTGTAGGTGTCTTCAATGCTAAATTGGTCCAACACCATCGCACTTAGTTTAGAGAAGGAACCAACCCTTGATCTAGGGGATTGGCTTCATTTAGAAAGGTCTCATACTTTGAATCCATTCCCATTTTGATTGAATAACTGGATTTGGTATCTAGCTAAGTTACTAACATCTTTTCAAAATATTTTTATGTGTCTATATTTTTCTCCTCTTTGAGGTGATTTTATAAAGTAACGTCATTTCAAAGAAGATTAAAACATAGTGGGAGGGAAAGGGATAATGATTAGAAGCATGATACCCCAGTCATGGGAAGGATGAGGAAGGATGGCAAGTTAATAGGATGATGCTCCCTCAAGAGGATAGGTGGGTTAATAGAACAAATGTGTTCTCTCGAAAGGAAAGATAGGGGACAAGGCTAGAAACAAAGGAAATAGAGGATGATGAATGAAGGGGGGTATGAATAAGGAGGTGGTAAATTTATCACCATAGAAGTAGTTATAGATGAGAGTGGATATGGTTATGGATATGGAAGATAGAGAAGATGAGTGTGATGAAGATGCGTGCTTACTATAGTGCTATATCATCATGGATCTTATTATGGCAAGCAGATACAAGCAATCAAATATGACAAAACCTAGGTGACTTGTATACTGTTTGCAAGATTTGAAGACTATTGATCCACAATAATGCTTTCACCTTAAGAATAGGGCAATCGGGAAGCTTCAAAGGTGTTTGACCTAATGTGGGGTCTATAAAACAACCTTTCAAATTTTTGAAGCCAACTCTTGAAATTCCTTTTTAGCCCTTTATATGTTTATCCCTTACTAGTCTGGTACCTTGTTGTTGTGATTATTCATCCTCATTTTTCTCTTGTGGTAAAAGTAGCTCTTTATCCTTGTAAGCATATGGAAGCTCACAATTAGTAGGTTGCTCTTCCTTGTTTCCTTTTTCATGAGACCAGTCAGCCCTCCAAACAATAAGTCCACCCTTAAAAAGTGAAATGGTATCATGGACAGAGAGCTGAGGAGGAAAGCTTTTTCGCAAAAGAGATTAACGAGGCTCATTATAAGGCATCTCCTAATTGATGCTTGGGATTTCAATTTAGGAGCTCTAGTGGCTGATTTCTCCTCTCGCATGAGCCACTTTTCCATGGCTACTAGTCATCTAATCTCTTCTTTGCTAGCAAAAAATAACATTGTAAGAAACTCTTCCTATTGTTTTCTTTGAGACTTTGCTCGATATTGCTAAATTTGGTCCTGGTAAGCAAGCTGATTTTGATTTAGGCTATACTCCTGCTCATCCTCAATAGCCTTCAAATGTTCTTAGAAATTTAACATTATTTCTCCGACGCTAACATTTTTCAAGTTTAGCACATCTTGATTTTGGGGGGAAAGATTGACATTCAGATGAGAGACATAATAAGCCTCCTTCGATTGCTGGTAAGCATATATAGGCTACCGAGAAGGTTGTGTAGGGTTGGGCAGGAGACAAGCATTAGGAAATTTCTCATAACTTATCTTAGCAAGTGAATATGAAGCAAAATTGGAAGCATATCCAACTAGATATTGTTGATAAGGGGGGAAGATTGATTGCATTTTAATGGAAAGGAGGTGGAAACATGCATTGTTCATAAAATCCTTCCATACTATAGCCAAAGGAAAGCAAAATATATATAGATGATGTTATAAACAAGAGAAAAAGTTCTACTCAAAATAGAGAATCAAGAACATACCAATAGAACTACCTGAATATTCCAAACTCGTAGAGTCACTAGGTGCTTGCAAGATACCTCTTTGAGGTTGAATACATTGAAGAATGCACTGAATCTCTAGTGATGAAATTATGGTCTCACTGAGCGTGTCAAGAAAGTTGTTGATCCCTAATAAGGCTTTCACCTTAATAACATGACACTTAGGAAGATTCACAGGTGTGGTCCGACCTAATGCGACCTATGAAACAACCTCTGAGATTTTAGTATCTAGCTCTTCGAATTTTAGGGGAGAATAGAAAGGGATAGAAATACATAGAAAGGAAACAAGCTAGAAATCTATCTTAAAGAAGTGCACCATAAAATTAACTAGGTTCACCTTCATTTATGCATAATGTAATCCATAACCATAAAAAATTTACAAAAAAACCAAAAGAGCACATGCATGATTTAAAATTGTGAGATATAACCATAGAGCAATAAATTACAAAAGCAAGATTAGAGATAGCCAGAAACAAATGAATTTGGGCTATTAAACATAGAGCACCACATCCTCTTCATTGTTGGGGAAGAACAAATTACAAAGACCATTTTGGAGCAGCTTAAAATATTCAAACCTTAGTTGTGAGGGGCATCTGCTAAGGTTTGACAAAATTGAAAATGCTTCTACCATTAAGTCTACTAAAAATTGGAGAAAATGTGAACCCCCTTTTACAATGCGCCTATAAGCTTATATAGATAAAACCTCTTTAACTAGAAATGATGATTGCAACCAAATAGACTTTTGCGTACCTGTCGCATGTCTACCATCATCATGGAGGTTGTTGTAACCACCCGCGATCAATCATCCTTTTTTGTATCGGTATTACCACTTGGAAATTCCCTTATTTAGTTGTAACTGCTTGATCATGCGAGCTTCTCATTTTGTTTGCATTGACGCTCTCTAGTTTCGCCACATGATGCCTCATGTGGCCTTCCCTCTTCAAAAGAAATAATGGAAAACTTTTGAAACCTACCCTAGCTCAAAACATCCATGGGCCTATGCTTTGTCGACACGTGGCATGATGATAGAACTTTTATAGCCTTCATTTCCTTCTTTTTTTGAAAATTGTGTGGTGCCAACAAGTGGCATGCTCGTGCATCTTTGGGAGAATAAGAAGCTATAGACTTTCTCAAAATTGTGTCATGCTAACACGTGGTGGGTTGATACCTCCTCTCAACAAGCAACAACTAATTGGTCTCAACTTGGTGGGATCATAACTTTCCGCTCGGTGCTTGAAATTTGAAACCACTTACACCGTAAAAAAGATATCCAAAAGCTCTAATTTCAATCCCTTAACATTATGTATCAACTATTTAGCTAAGGGACCGACGACAGTTTCGACCCCAAATTTTTCTCTAAAGGCCTCTGAAAATGCAAAATACTGAAACATAGAAAAATACTGAAAAAATGGATTTTCAATTTTTTCCTCATCTATGATTGCTCCATCACCTTTACACGACTCCAATTCTTTTTCAGACTAATTTTTACATGTTTCTAATAATGCCTTGAGTGTAAACCTACAAAAATGTAGATATTATCTATAGCTCTAGTGACTCATAGGGGACCTTTGCCTGCGGAGGTGAGAACCTTAAATCTCTAGATTCACAAACCAAAATGCAGATTATGCTAAAATAGAGTTTCCACCTTGTTGATTTGTTCCAAATATATTAAATCAATTTTTAATGATGAACCAGAAGGGCACACAAATGTCAACATTAGAAAACTGGTAGCATTAACTGTCCATTAGGCACAAAGTCACCAAAAGGATCCACAAAACATGTGCACTATTGCACTTAGAGGAAAATTAGAAACTAAAACATACATTCTCTTAAGAAGAATGCAACATGTGCAACTACACTTCTTCAAAAGGAGAAAAAACATCTAACTATCATTTACATGATCTCCAAATTTTGTAAGGAAATCAAACAAAGCCATTCATTGGCTTATCAAAGTAACTTCCCTTTCTGACCAACTTTTGATGCTTCATATGTTCCTAGACAAACAACCAAAAAGAAAAAATGATAGGAATCCAACATACTATTGGAATGCCTCCCATAGATTGGGGACAAATAATATCACCCATTCTTGACTAATATCTTTTTGTAGTGAGTGGTTAGGGTGAACCTACTCTCCTTAATACTCATCTTTATGCTTAGAGGTATGTATGATTAGGGGCGACTTGTAGCTCTCTGACTGAGCTAGATGCATGATGGGGCATCCTCTTGAAAGTGTCAAGTCCAAGTTATTAATATTGGACCTACTACTATTCTCTGCTTTATTTAGGTCGTGTTGACTAATAGGGGTTGGTCTTGATGGCTCATCTGATGGAATGAGAACCTCCTCTTGTTGTGCATGCTTATAATGATCCTCCAACTTAGGAGATGATGGCTTGATGTCAATATATGATAAGGAAGCTTCTTAATCATCCCAAAATAGATCTTCATTAGTCTCCTCTTTGTTTCTTTCCATGATAGAGATCACCCTCACCCCATAACGATCTTCATAATTTTTCTCATGCACACACAACCCATCAGGCTCCTCAAGATCTGCTTGCTACTTCAACACTTTTTATATGGTAGACATAGAAAAATCCCCCTCTTCATGGTCAACAAAGCAAAGAATCTCATCAAATGAGAGAGATAATTCCTCTCCATTTTTATCCCTTACTTGTCTAGTACCTTGCTAATGCAATTGCTCATCTTCATATTTCTCTTGTGATAAGGATAGATCCTTATTCTTGCAAGCATATGGAATCTCACAACTAACAAGCTTGTCTTCCTTGTTTCCTCTTTCACGAGACCAATCATCCCTCCAAATAATAGGTCTACCCTTAAAAAGTTAAATTGCATCAGGGATAGAGAGCTGAGGGGGAAATATTTTTCGCAAAAGAGATTGAGGGGGCTCATTAGAAGGTATCCCTTGTTTAATGCTTGGGATTTTAAATTTAGGGGCTCTATTAGCTGATTTCTCCTCTCGCATAAGTTGCTTTTCCATTGTTGCTAGTTTGTTTGATCTCTTCTTCCATAGCAGAAACTTCCATTGCAAGAAACTGCTCTTGTTGTTTTCTTTGAGACTCTGCCCGTTGTTTCTGAACCTAGGCCCGGTAAGCCAACTAATCTTATTGTATGAAATATTCCTTCTCCTCTCCAATAGCCTTCAACTGTTCTTAGAAATTTAACATTATTTATCTTACACTAACATTTTCCAAGTTTAGTAAATTTTGATGCTAGGGGGAAAGATTGACATTCGGATGGGAGAGATAATAAGCCTCCTCTAGTTGTTGGTAAGCATATATAGGTCGCCAAGAAGGCTGTGCAGGGGTGGGCAGGAGGCAAGCATTAGGAAATTACTCATAACTTGTCGTAGTAGGGGAATATGAAGCAAAACTGAAAGTATATCCAGCTTGATATTGTTGATAAGGGGTGGAATTCTTGAATTTTCACAGAAAGGAGGTGAAAACATGCACTGTTCATAATATGCTTCCATACTAAAGCATAAGGAAAGAAAAAGGTTTGTAGATGATATTATAAACAATAGAAAAAGGTTTGACAAAATAGAGAATTAGGTGTTGTAAGTATGTATTGATATGTTGTTGTGGTTGTCATTGATGTCAAACTTGTTTGTTTCAGAATGGTCTAGAATGTTTGTGGTGCAGAGTTATCTTGTTGTGTTATTAGTGTAGTGTATATGTTGGTTGTTCTGGAAGTGCTTGGGTCTGGAATATGTTGCTAGTGTTGAGTATTATTGTTATCTTCATTGGATATAGTTTTGGTATCATGGTTATGATGGTTTTTGGGTCCAAAAACATCCCTGTGTTCCTTGGGTGTTGTGGCATTGATTGTTGTTGGTTATGAGAATCTATGTTTGACCTATCCTTAGGTTTGAATATGATTTGTGGAAGCGTGGTTTCTATGTTATGGGTCTCATTGTAGCGTGTAGAGATCCATATTTGAGTTGTTTGCATTGGAGGGTATATTTGATAGGTATTTGCTTATATTGTTTCTTAGCATGTGGATATGATGTTGGTTATGTTCCAATGATTGTGGATCGGTGAATTAGTCTTTGGAAGATGTGTTTTGGTCCTGTCTTTCTCCTAGAGTGGATTAGTGTGTTTGTTTTTTACTCGAAAAGTATATTTTGATTCTGAACAACTTGGTTGAAGCTTTTATGATTTATCTTGCATATAAGAATGAGTGTGATTGAGTTAAGAGTACGAGCATGAGATGTGAGTGAGAGTACATGTGGTGAATAGAAAATATCAGAGGTTCAGTGAAGAGAAAAAGAAGAGTTGTGTTTGAATGATATGCAAGATATACTAAGAGTGACAAAGAGTTGAGAGAGAGTGTTGGTAGATGAGATTAGAGTTGTGTCTGTGTTGTTATTGGTCACTTGATGCAGAGTTCAAGGACAAATTCATGATCACGAGATCCTTCTTTTTAGATCATTTTTTTATACCTTGCCTTGAGTGCAATTAGCTTTAGGTTTTGCATGTCCTCTTGTATATTTCCTCGTGAGCAGTTAGCCTTGGTGTGCAAGTTCAAAGTAATGAGCTCCCATTTGTAATCATTTTTATACATAGTGGATATATTCTTGTGGGTAGGTGCTCACCGTGGTTTCTCCCCGTTTGAGTTTTCCACGTATAAATATTGGTGTTCATCTGTTGGATGTGTGTTCAAGTTTAGATGTTTATGTGCTAAATTTAATTTTTGTTTTGGAATGATTCACCCCCACTCTTAGTCCTACCTTGGGTTCAACAATTGGTATCAGAGCGTGGTTCCTCTTGAGTAAGCTTAAATGCTTGAGGTAGATCTGGTATGATGTAGGACGTGCATTACAAGGTTATGATCTTTGAAGGTACTAATTTTCCACATAGGAAGGAGAGAACGAAGTCGCATTTGGAGAAATTATAGAATAGAATTTGGAAAATCATTCAAACTGGATATAAAGAGCCAAAGGGTGGTGCTAAGACTCTGGATGAGATAAAGTCGGAGGAATCTAATGTGAAGGCTAGAGCTATAATTCTGAGTTGTATAAGTGATTTTGTGTTTGGAAGAGTAAAAGGGTTGAAGGAAGCTAATGATGTGTGGAACAAGCCGTGTTTGGCATATGAAGGTGATTCGAAGACAAAGCAAGCTAGGCTGATGAATATGAAATAAAAATATGAGTACTTGAGAATTCTGGAAGATGATAGAATTGAGAACTATATTCATAGAGTGACTAATCTTGTTGATGGCGCTAGAGATGCCAGTGGAAATTTAGAAGAATGTGATGTTGTGCATAAGATCTTACTGACTTTGCCTAATTCTTACAAGCCGCAAAGATATGTTATACAAGAGAGCAATGATGTGAGTAAATATACTATTGATCAACTTATTGGTACCTTAGCAGCCTATGAGATTTCAGAAATGGATCAAGAGAAGAGAGAAAAGAGATAAGCAGCATTTAATGTTTCCAGACTTGATGATCCAGAATGCAAGTTGAACTAAATTTTGTTAGAAGATTGTAGTATGGCATTGGGAAATTATACAAAGGTAAGTCACCTTTGAAATATTTTTCTTGTGGTAGAATTGGACATTATGCTTCTAATTGCACTTACAAAGAAGACTATAAGAGACCATACATTGATGAGAAGAAGAACAAGTGTTTGCTAGCGCTGAAGATTGGGATTATTCTTGCAATTTTAGAGAAGAAAAGTGATCCAGAAGATAACAAAGAGAAGGAAACAAATGAAGATGAAGAAGAAGAGGAGGAGGAGGAGGATGTAGAGAAATTTATAGCTAAGTATGTTCATAAGCATCATTTAGAGAATTAGATAATTGGACAAAATGTGTTCACACCAAAAGGAAGATTGCATAAGCTCAAGATCAAGCTAATTACTATTTTTCTATCCATGATAGAGTCAAAGACTTATGAGGAAGCAAGAAAAGATGAAAATTGGGTAAATGCAATGGAAGAAGAATTGAATCAGATTCAAAAGAACAAGTAATGGGAACTGGTACCTAGACCGGTGGACAAAAATGTAATTGGAACTAAGTGGGTATTCAAAAATAAGTTGAATGAGCAAGGACAGGTTACAAGGAATAAAGTGAGGTTGGTATGTAAAGGGTATTCTCAAGTGGAAGCATTTTTTAATGGATATCTGGAAGAAGAAGTCTACATTGAGGAAAAGGATGGATTCAAATTGATAGAAGAGTCGGGTATGGTATGCAAACTGAAGAAAGCTTTCTATGGACTTAAACAGGCACCTAGAGCCTAGTATGAAAGATTGGATAGGTATTTGCTTCAATAGAATTTTAGGAAAGGTACAACAAAAAGTGATGTTTACTTCAAGATTGATGAAGATAAGTTCTTGATTGTTATAGTTTATGTTGATGCTATTATATTTGATGGAAATGATGATTTATGTAAAGAATTTGCTAAAAAGATGCATAATGAATTTGAGATGTCAATGATTGGTGAGTTGTCTTTCTTTCTTGGGTTGCAAGTCAATCAATTAAAAGATGAAATTATTATTTCTCAGAGCAAGTATGTGAAGGAAATGTTGAAGAAGTTTGGTTTTGATGATTGCAAACCGGTTACTACTCCTTTAACCATTGGATGCAAGTTGAGTAAAGATGACAAGTATTTGGAAGTTGAACAAAAGAAGTACAAGTTGATGATTGCTGGATTATTGTATTTGACTACATCCAGACCAAATATCATGTAGGTTGTTTGTTTGGTAGCTAGATTTCATGTGAATCCGAAGGTGACACATGAGCAAGTTGTTAATAAAAAAATTAGATACTTGAAATGTACTATGGAATTTGGACTTTAGTACAAGAAAGGTCGAGATTTAAAATTGAAAGCCTATACTGATGTAGATCGGGTCAGAAGTGTCGATGACTAGAAGAGTACTAATAGTGGTGTATTATTTTTGGTGGTTTAGTAAGAAACAAGACTTAGTTTCCTTATCTACTGCTAGAGTAGAGTATATTGCAACGACATCTTGTTGTACTCAGGTGATGTGGATGAGACAAACTCTTAACGATATCAAGGTAACATATGATGAAGCAGTTTCTATTTTATGTAACAATACAAGTGCAATAAACATTTTGAAGAATCATGTTATGCATTCAAGAACAAAGCATATTTCAATCAGATATCATTACTTAAGGGAGAAGGTTGTCAAAAAGGAAGTTCATTTGGAATACATTTCTACGAAAGAGCAAGTTATAGACATTTTCACTAAGGCATTGACAAAGGATAAATTTTAGTTTCAACAGGAGAAGCTTGGGGTCATTGCCCCTTCTTCTTCTAAATAGGTGCATTTTGGGGATGCATCTTTCCAGGGGGCGTTTTCATGCCTATTTTTTTCCTAGATTGATGTTGTGGTTACTCTTAGGGGGAGCAGTGGTGTGAAATATTGTTGTGACTTTTGTCTTTGATGGAAAATAGGGAGAGATTGAGTTGTTGGTTCTAAGATAGAGTTGTTAGTTACGGGAGAGATTTATTTTTAGAGAAATATTGAGTAGTATTATTCCTTCTAAGTTGAGTTTTGGTTGCAGGTATTGTCAAGTGTTTATCAAGTGTCATCAAGTGTTTCCATCAATAACAAAGGGGGATATTGTTTGAAGTATGTGTTGATATGTTGTTGTGGTTGTCATTGATGTCAAACTTATTGTTTCAGAATGGGTCATAATTTTTGTGGTGCAGAGTTATCTCATTGTGTTATTGGTGCAATTGATCTGTTGGTTGTTTCAAAAGTGTGTGGGTCCAGAATCTTTTGTTGTTGTTGAGTATTATTGTCATCTTCATTAGATATAGTTTTGGTATCATGGTTATGATGGTTTTGTGGTTCAAAAACATTCTTGTGTTCTCCATGTGATGCAGGAGCATCCCCGGTTCTCTGCAATCTTGCATCAACCAAAAACATTTCCTTTTCAATTTGTTTTCTGTTTTGCAGTTTCAACATTTCTTTCAGCATTTTCTTGCATTGGCTCACCGAATCTTGCGTAGCTGGATTTTTCTTGAGGATGTGATCATCTTTCTTATTCCTAAATCGCGGAGCATTTGGATCACTTTCTAGCAAGTTATCGATTCTAGATTCTGAGACAGTTTTCTGGCTTAGAACACCAGAACCGCTTGGACCTATTTGCTACTGGTGAATCTTGTGGATCCTTTATGTAGCTTGCGGAGCCCCAATTTGTTGATTCCAATGTTCCTTGGTGTGTGGCCGACCTTACCTCTAATTTGCACTTCATCCTTTGGATTTTCTGGAGGAATCTCTTTGGCAGAGGCCGACTTGATGATTTCACATGTTTGATCTTGTTCTTCGACAATTCCTCTTGGGCCAATCGAATCCCTCTAGACCATAAAAATCATTGTAATTGAGCATTAGAAATCAATCAAATAGAATATATAAGACATATCTTAAGATTTAGAGGTTCAGAGTTGACCAACTCTATAATTGAGCATGTATGTAACAAGCTAGTGAGATGAATCTTGTAGTCCAGATGTTACCGGTTATCTATAATCAGTATTCATGATCTAACTCATTCAGATCTGCATTGCGTCCATAATATCCTCTTGTTTCCATTGTGTCTACTCTTGTTGCCCGGTCTAGATTAATCTCTTTGAGGTCCCTCCTAACCAGTGACTGCACCAAGTGGAATTAGAATGAGATTTTATTCCAAAGATTGCGTTGTCCTGAGAAATTTGTTGTGGGGTGGATGACTCTGGATCCGACCTGCAGCTGTAGAGGATTGGCGTGAAGATGGCGCGAAGAGGAAATATGAATGGTGGAGGGTGTGGAAATGCAGACCCTGCTATGATGGAAATATTGAGAGAAATTGCATCCTGGTTGGAAGTCGTTCAGACAACCTAGAGAAGAGGCCGAACTATTGAAGATGTGAGCGAAGATGAAGAAGAAGAAGAAGCACTGACAAAACAAGTAGCAAATCCACTGATAATTAGTCGAGATGAAAAAAAAAGGTTCTTGAGGGTTTTGAGTAGGACGAACACTAAACCACATTTTACCCCACCGGAGTATGATGGAAAATTAGATTTGAATGAATTAATGGATTGGATCTCGGAGATGGAGAAGTATTTTGATTTTGAGAACATCGTAGAAGAAAGGAAGGTGAAATATCCCTATACCCGGTTGAAAGGTCATACATCTCTTTGGTGGGAATATTTACAGGTTGACAGACATAGAAGAGGTAAAGAGAAGATCAAATCATGGGAGTAGATGGTTGCTAAGTTAAAATCAAATTTTATGCTAGCTGATTATCAAGTAAATTTGTTCTGGAAGTTACAAAACTTGAAGCAGAAAGCATCTAGTGTGAAGGAGTATACTGAAGCATTCTACAAATTGAATATCAGATCCAGACATGTCGATGATGAGGTTGAACAAGTTGCAAGATATTTGAATGGATTGCGGATGTCTATACAGGATGAACTTGGTTTGATCAAGTTGCAAAGTGTTGAAGAAGCTTACCAATATGCCCTAAAAGAAGAAGAGAAGTTGAACAAAAGACATGATCAAAGACAGAGAGGTAGAGGTGGAAGGTTTTCCAGAGGAAGATTTCAAGGAGGAAGAGGATATTTTGGAGGAAGAGGAACCTGTATAGATCAGAACAAGAACAAGGAATTAAGAAAAGATGGCAGCTCATACCGAAACGATGACAAAAATTTCTACCGAAGAAGAGAACCTAAGGGTTATTGAAATGAAGGTTTTGGAAAAGATGACAGAAGACAAGATAAGAGAGTATTTAGAGGTACTTGCTTTAACTATGGAGGAGAAGGATATCGTGCTTTCAAATGTAAGAAGACAAAGAACACTAGGAGAACAACATTAGTGGAAGAAAGCCCCACCGGATTAGCTAACAAACAAGAAGATGGATAAATTTTGATGATGAGGAGAGCTTTGTGTCATACCGAATAGGATGAAGAGCCCTTGTAGAGGCAAAATTTATTCAAGACTAGATGTAAGGTATCCAGTGAGTGTTGTAAAGTAGTTATTGATAGTGGTAGTTCGGATAATCTTGTTTGAGAAAAAATGGTGAATAAGTCGAAGTTGGAAAGATTGAAACACCCTAAGCCTTATCAGATAACATGGATTCAGGATGATCATAAGTTGTTAGTAAGTGAGAAATGTTTGGTGAAATTGAAATTTGGGAATTATCATGATGAAGTCTTGTGTGATATTATGCATATGGATATTTGTCACCTTTTGTTGGCTAGACCTTGGTAGTTTGATAGACACGCAATCCATGATGGGAGGAAGAACATATACACCATTGTAGCAAACGGGATGAAACAAACCTTGTTACCCTTGGAGGAGCCTTTGAAGAGTGAAGTCTGTATGAATGTCGAAATTTGTTTGGTGGATGGAAGGAAATTTTTGGAGGGAATGAGACATGAGAATGTGTGTGTTTTCTTAGTTCCTAAGAAGACTCAGAACCTAGAGCATGAGGAAGAACAACCGGAAGAGATAAAGGAGTTGCTAACAAAATATGAAGACATGATTTCAGATAATGTGCCTGATGGATTACCACCTGTGAGAAGTATCAGTCATTGCATGGACCTGATTCCGGAAGCTAGTTTTCCTAACAAATCTACACACCGAATGACAAAATAGAGAATGAAGATTTGAATAGACAAGTGCGGGAATTGTTGAAGAAAGGTTTCATTAGAGAAATCTTGAGTCCCTGTGCGGTACCAACAGTGTTAGCACATAAGAAGAATGGAGAATGGAGGATGTGTACTGATTCTAGAGCAATAAACAAGATCACAGTGAAGTATCAGTTTCCTTTACCTAGGATGGATGACATAATGGACTGTTTGAGTGGAGCCACATACTACACAAAGATGGACTTGAAGAGTGGATATCATCAGATCAGAATCAAAGAAGGAGATGAGTGGAAGACAACATTCAAGACAAATGAAGGATTGTGTGAATGGTTGGTGATGCCTTTTGGGTTGACTCATGCACTAAGTAATTTCATGAGGTTGATGAATGAGGTATTGAAGAAGTTCTTGGGTAGGTTTGGTATTGTATATTTGGATGACATTTTGATTTTCAGTAAGACAAAAGAGGAGCATTTGTTGCATTTAAGATAAGTTTTGCAGAGGTTTAGAGAATAAAAGTTGTTGATAAACCTTAAGAAGTGTACTTTCATGAAGGAAGAGTTAGTCTATTTGGTGTTTGTGATATCTACGTATGGATTGAAGATGGATCCTGAGAAGGTGAAAGCAATTGTTGAATGACCTACACCAAAAAGCATTGGAGAGGTAAGATCATTTTATGGATTGGCTAGTTTCTACTAGAATTTTATTAGAAATTTCAGTTCAGTTTGTAGTCCTATGAATGAGACAATGAGGAGAGATAGGAATGAATTCAAGTGGACAACCGGAGAAAATAAAAGTTTTGAATTGTTGAAACAAAAAGTGATTGAACAATCTATGTTAGCTTTGCCAAATTTCAACAAAATATTTCAAGTGGATTGTGATGCAAGTGGGAATGCAATTGGAGCAATATTGAGTCAATAAGGGAGAGAAGTAGCTTATTTTAGTGAGAAGTTGAATGATGACAGGAGGAGATATTCAGTGTATGATTGGGAATTTTATGCCATAGTTCAAGCCTTGAAGAAGTGGAGACATTACCTATTTCCTAGGGAATTTGTGTTGTATACTAATCATCAAGCCTTACAATATTTGAATAGTCAGAGTAAGTTGAATCAAAGACATATGAGATGGGTAGAGTTTTTGCAAAGTTATACCTTTATGTTGAAGCATAGGAGTGGGAAGTCAAACAAATTTATTGATTCACTAAGTAGAAGAAGGAATTTGTTGACAGAGATGAGAGTGATAGTATTAGGATCTGAGGAGTTGAAGACCTTGTATGATGATGACCCATATTTTGCAGAACCTTGGAGAAAATGTAGAGAACCGGTTTTGGTAGATACAAGCAAATGGTTGGATTATTCATTCAGGATGGGATGTTATTCAAGGGAGTTTAGTTGTGTATACGTAAGAGTTCTATGAGGGAGAATCTGATAAAGGAGAAGCATAGTGGAGGTTTAGTTGGACACTTTGGTATTGACAAAATAGTAGCATTGATAAGTGAACACTACTTTTGGCCTCAAATTCTTAAGGATGATAGGAAATTTGTGCAGAGTTGTAGATCCTGTCAAGTTGCAAAAGGTAGTAGTCAAAATGTGGGATTGTATAAACCTTTGACAGTACTAGAGAGACCTTGGGAAGACATAAGCATGGATTTCATACTTGGATTGCCTAAGACACAGAGAGGAAATGATTCTATATTTCGGTGGTGGATAGATTCTCGAAGATGGTTCATTTCATACCTTGTAAGAAGACACCAGATGCAATACATCTTACTGATTTATTTTTCAAGGAAGTGGTGAGATTGCATGGATTACCTAAGAGCATAGTTTCAGACAGAGATACTAAGTTTGTTGGTTATTTTTGGAGAAAACTTTGGAAGAAGATGAATATAGATTTGGAGTTTGGTTCTACTTTTCACCCACAAACTGATGGATAGACGAAGGTAGTAAAACAAACTTCAAGAAATTTGTTGAGATGCTTAGTTGGAGAGAAAACCGGACGTTGGGATTTGATTATTGCGCAAGTAGAGTTTGCCTACAATAATTCAGTGAACAGGAGTACCAGAAGAACACCTTTTGAGATTGTTATCAAAGAACACCCTAGAGTTATATCAGAATTGAGAGATATCAGTAATGAAGAAAATAGTAGCATAGAAGAAGAAGAATTTGTAGATCATATGAAGGCTTTATATATTCAGGTTAAACAACATTTGGAAGATATGAACAACAAGTATAAGGAGAAAGTAGATGAGAAGAGAAGACATAAGGAATTTAAAGTTGATGATGAAGTGATGGTGTATATGAGAAAAGAAATATTTCCAGTTGGAACCTATAACAAGTTACAGATGAGGAAGTTTGGACCTTGCAAGATCTTGAGGAAATTTAGTTCTGGAAATGCATATGAAGTGGAATTACCAGATAGTTTGAGTATTTCACCTATATTCAACGTTGTAGATCTACATCAGTATTATGAGTCAGAATTTAGCGAAGACAGTATTGCAGACTTGAGGAAATAGTTGCCCCGAAAGGAACCATAGCAAATTGAAGATATTTTGGATAGAAGGATTGAACGAAGTACCCAGAGTAGTCAGTACAAGGAATATCTTGTGAAATGGAAGGACAAACAGTTGAAGACTCATCTTGGATTTCTCAAGCAGAGGTAGACCGCCTTGGTTTTCCTTTGACTGTAGCAAAGTGAAAGACTCACTTTTTCAACAATGTCGGATGTCTGATGCAGGAGCATCCCCGGTTCTTGGCAATCTTGCATCAACCAAAAACATTTCCTTTTTAGTTTGTTTTATGTTTTGCAGTTTCATTATTTCTTTCTGCATTTTCTTACATTGGCTCACCGGATCTTGTAGAGCTACACTTTTCTTGAGGACATGATCATCTTTCTTATTCCTAAACCATGGAGCATTTGGATAACTTTCCGACAAGTTATCGATTTTGGATTCCGAGACAGTTTTCTTGCTTAGAACACTGGAACCGCTTGGACCTATTTGCTATTAGTGAATCTTGCGGATCCTTTCCATAGCTTGCGGAGCCCCAGTTTGTTGATTCCAATGTTCCTTGGCGTGTGGCCAACCTTCCCTCCAATCCGCACTTTATCCTTTGGATTTTCCAGAGGAATCTCTTTGGAGGAGGCCGACCTGATGATTTTATACGTTTGATCTTATTCTTCAGCATTTGATTCCTCTTGGGCCGATCGGATCCCTCTAGACCATATAAATCATTGTAATTGAGCATGAGAAATCAATTAGATAGAATATAGAAGACATATCTTAAGATTTAGAGGTCCGGAGTTGACCAACTCTATAATTGAGCATGTATGTAACAGGCCATTGAGTCGAATCTTGTAATCCGGATGTTACAGATTATTTGTAATCAGTTTTCATGATCTAATTCATTTAGTTCTACATTGCCTCCATAATGTCCTCTTGTTTCTATTGTGTCTACTCTTGCTTCCTGGTCTGGATTGATCTCTTTGAGGTCCCTCCTAACTAGTGATTGCACCACCAAGTGTTGTGGAATTGATCGTTGCTAGTTATGAGATTCTATGTTTGACCTATCCTTAGGTGTGGATATGATTTGTGGAAGTGTGATTGATATGTTATGGGTCTCATTGTTGCATGTGGAGATCCATTTTTGAGTTGTTTGCATTAGATATTATATTTTGAACAGTACTTGATTATATGGTTGTGTAGCATGTGGATATGTTGTTGGTTATGTTCCAGTGATTGTGGATCAGTAAATTAGTCTTTGGAAGATGTGTTTTGGTCCTCTCTTTCTCTCAGAGTGGATCAACATGTTTATTTTTTATTTGAAAAGTATATTTTGATTTAGGTTGACTTGGTTTAAGCTTTGATGATCTATCTTGTATATAAGAATGAGTGTGATTGAGTTAAGAGTATGAGCATGGGATGTGAATGAGAGTAGATGTGGTGAATAGTGAAGTTCAAATATTTGGTGAAGAGCGGAAGAAGAGTTGTGTTTCAATGATATGCAAGTTGTGATGAGACTATGATAGATAGTTGAGATAGAATGTTGGTAGATAAGATCAGAGTTGTGTGCATGTTGATGTTGGTCACTTGATGCAGAGTTTAAAGACAAGTTCATGATAAGGAGATCTTTCTTTTTAGATCATTTATTTGTATCTTGTCTTGAGTACAGTTAGCTTAAGGTTTTGCAAGTCCTTTTGCATCTCGCCCCATAAGCAATTATCCTTGATGTGCAAGTCCAGAGTAGTGGACTCCCATTTGTAATCAATTTTATTTATAAAGGATATATTCTTGTGGGTAGGTATTGACCATGGTTTTTCCCTGTTTGGGTTTTCCATGTATAAATCTTGGTGTTCATGTGTTGAAGTTTAATTGTTTATTTTTGCATTTAATTTTTGTTTTGGGTTGATTCACCCCCCTCTAAATCTTGCCTTGGGTTCAACATCAGGTACATGACAATATAATTGCCTAAATATTCCAAGCTCAAAGAGTCGCCAGGTTGTTGCATGATACCTCTCTAAGATTGAATACACTGAAGAATGCACCAAATCTCCAACGATGAAAGTTTGGTCCCACCGAGCGTGCTAGGAAAACTATCGATCCCCTCCTTAAGAATAGGGAAGATAAGAAGCTTCATAGGTGTGGGACCTAATGCAACATATGAAACAACCTCCAAGATTTAGAAGCGGGGTCTTCAGATTTTAGGGGGTAATGGAAAGGGATGGAAATACAACTTTGGAAAATTAAACATAGAGCACCACACACTCTTCGTTGTTGAGGATGAACAAATTATAAAGGCTATTTTGGCATAGTCTAAAATATTTAGACCCTACCATGAGGGGCATCTACTAAGATTTGACAAAATTGAAAATGCTTCTACCACTAAATCTATTGAAAATTGGTGAAAATGTGAACTCCCTTTTATAATGTGCCCACAAGCTCATATAGAGAAAACCTCTTTGACTAGAAATTATGATTGCAACCAAACAAGTATTTGCATACCCACCACATGTCCATTGTCATGATGGAGGTTGTTGCAACCACTCATGATCAATAATCCTTTTTTGCAAAGGTATCTCCACCTAGAAATTTCCTTATTTTGTTGCAATTGCTTGATCACACAAGCTTCTTATTTTTTTTTGCATTCACGCTCTCTAGTTTCACCACACAATGCCTCTCATAGCCTTCCCTCTTCAAAAGAAATAATGGCACACTTTTGAAAACTCCCCAAGCTCAAAACATCCTTGGGCCTATTCTTTATTGACACGTGGCATACTAGCGAAACTTTTAGAGCCTTCCTTTCCTTCTTTTGAAAACTGTGTGGTGCCAACAAGTGGCGAACTCATGCATGTTTTGGAGAATAAGAAATAGTTGATTTTCTAAAAACCATGCCATGTTGACATGTGGTACGCTCATATCGACTCTTTTCTAGGAGCAACTAATTGGTCTCAACTTGGTTCAGGATCATAACTTTTCTCTTGGTGCTCGAAATCTGAAACCCCTTACACCGTCAGAAAGATTTCCAAAAGATCTAATTTTAGTCCCTTAACACAATGCATTATTTATTGAGTTAAGGGATTGACAATAGTTTCGACCCCAAATTTCACTCTGAAGGCTTCCGAAAATGCAAAATATTAAAACATAGAAAAATACCAAAAAATGATTTTTTTTATTTTTTCCTCATCTATGACCACTCCATCACCTCTACACAGCTCTAGATCTCTTTCAGACTAATTTTGACATGTTTCTAATAATTCCTTGAGTGTAAACCTACAAAAATGTAGATATTATCTACAACTTTGGTGACTCAAAGGGGACCTCCGCTTTGTAGAGGTGATAACCTTAAATCTATGGTTTTGTGGACCAAAATGTTGACCATGCTAAAAGGGAGTTTCCACCTTGCTGATTCATTCCAAATATCTCAGATGGGTTTTTAATGATGAATCATAAGGGAACACAAATGCCAACTGTGAGATTTTGCCAAGATCAAGAGCTTAATGAAAAGAACAATAGAGAGACAAGATATAGGACAAGAATAAACAGTATTCTCATCAATAGATAGATGATCAAAAGATAAATAGTTGTTCATACAATGAATATGAGCCTGCATATATAGGCAAGGCTATATGGATATGTGAGCACACAAACATGACATGTGGCTCAATAAGAAATGAGGGTAAGTAGGAAATAGGTTTGGTAGGTAGGAGAAATAATAAAATATTCCACATGAGGTGGATTACCCACCGAAGGTGGAATTATCACTCCACAATAAGTGGATATGATAGAGTAGTAACAAGGTCAACACCATGAAAGGTGGAAATTCTCCTACACACACTATCCCACTGTGGAACAAACACCCAAGTGTCTCATACCCAAACTACTATGAAATGCATTTCCTAAGTAAACTTAAGTAAGGTGTAATAATATCCAACATGAATAATTATTTACACCAACACCCCCCTTAAGTGCAACTTAGGGGAATGCACTTAAGTCTACAATGCAATTAAGCAATGCAAGATGGGTCCTGACTACGCGGCCATGTTAGGTACCCATATACAAATGCAAATACATGCAAACCAATGCAATGAAATATCTCACAAAGCTGGGAAAGAAAGAATAACCCAATGGGAAAAAACCCTCCCCCAAAAGAGCGATGAAAGTTATACAAGATAACTCTCATAGAAGTATGTGAGGAACAAAACCCCATGTGAGGAAAAATTCCCCCGCATATGAGAGAAGAAGAGAAGCTAGGTAGCCCCCCCTCAATGTGGAATCTGGACCAATGAGAGAAGCTCGATGATTTATGACGAAACTACTCCATGAACGTCGAACAAAATTCCTCCCCTTAGGAAGAAACAAAACCAAAGGTGTATCCATGAAGTCTCCCCAATCATGAAGGGAATATGTATGAAAAAAACTCATGATGAAAGGAATCTCTGAAAACTGCTCAAGTGTCCCCATGTCAATGCCGAAAGATACCCCCTCCAAAGGTGGTAAACTACTCCACGCTGCTGAAAAAGGCACTCCAAGATCTAGTGGAGATGGATGTAGAACATGTCCCAAAGAATCACATGTCTCCTCAAAGCATAAAGAGATCTCCTCCAACTATTGTACATAAGTATCCACAATCATGTCAACCTCGAAAGAATGATCATGTAGAGAATGAACAAGAGGGTCAGAGTGTTCCCTCACAACAATCGAAGAAGGATCATGTTCATCAAAGAGAAGATGAATATCATCAATGATGTCTCCCAAATCTACAATGTAGGATTCTACAAACAAACCTGCAATGTCTGTCAAGTACTCATCCCATGAAACTGAACCTAGAAAACAATAAATATCCTACGGCACTGAATCACATGAAGGCAAAACTGTCGCACTAGTTGCATCATCAAGTGCAATAGGTGATGTGATATCAATAGGAGGAGATGAAACACAAGGCTCAAGAACGGGGTCACATGTGAGAATCCCCAAGTTCAAGTACCCAAAGTTCTCCTCAAAATCTGAAGCATCACAAGAAGTGTGATCATCATGTGAAGAATCATCATATGTGAAATCATTAACATCAACAAAATTTGAAAAGGAGTATAACCGAGATGCGTGATCAACCACCCTAGTTGCAATGATAGCTCTAGTCTCCAAGTCTCTAATGAAAACTGACTCAAGTGTGAGCTCCACAATTCTCTTAGTTATGCCATGTGTGATTTGATAGATGAAAAGGAGATTGTTTTTCAAATGGGGTACACACAACACATCATTGAAGGAGTTATCCCTAATGGCAATACATCCTTTCCCAATCACATCCATGTATGTATGATTGCCCATCAAAATCTACGACATGGTGCAAGGCTCAAATGTAGAGAACATAGACTGTGAAGATGCCATATGATGAGAAGCCCCTGAATCTAGAAGCCATCTCCCTGAATCATGACTTGTAGTAGCACAAAGAGCTTTTCCTTTTCTTGTCCCAAAAGAGTAAGTCTTTCCACTTGTAGAAGCCATGAATGCTTTCCCTTTTCCTTTTGATTGTGAGGAAGTGGAAGTTGATGAATCATCCTTCTTGTAGACATTAGGCAAATCAATGTTATGCTTTTTGAGGATGTGTGTGAGCTCATCAATCTTCTTAGAATGGAAACAAAAGTCCTCATGACCAAACTTTTTACAATAGGCACAAGTAGGTCTCTCCCTTTTTGGTGAATTATCCCTCTTGGAAGAGGATGAATCTCCTTGTTGTGGAGAAGGTGATGTTTTTTCCTTAGGCTTTGATTTCCATTTCTTCTTGTTTGAGTTGTCCTTTCCTTGATTTCCTTTGTTCCCTTAAATTTTCCACTAATTCTTGAGACTTAGAAGCCTTAAGAATGCCCATGCTTATCAACTTAGTTTGTTCCATCATCAACATTTCAGCGAAAGCATCAAATGTAGGCATTGTGTAGCTTGAACCCATTGTCATCCTATGGGTTTGGAAACTAGAAACAAATGCTGCATATTCTTGTGGAAGCTTGCCCATCAAATTGAAGATCAATTGGGTATCCTTCTTATCGATGCCACAATCTTTGAGTTGTGCCCTCAACTCTTTTGCCTTAGTGATATAATCTTGTATAGTATCAAAGTTCTTGGGATCTAACATGGTGAGATCACTATCAATCTGATATCCCCTAATCTCACCAACTTGACCATACAAGTCTTGAAACTTTTGCTAAGCATCCTTGATTAGAGTACATTTCTCAATATGAAAAATGAGATCCTTTGATACATACTTTCTTAAGGTACAAATTGCCATGATATTTTAGGTGAGCCAATCCAAGTGACCAACAGGATCATCCTTAGGATCAACGGGAGCAACAATAGTTCCATCAATGTAATGAGTTAGTCTTTTTTCCATAAGTTTACTCCATGCATCAATTTTCCAAGTAGCATAATTATGAGGAGTTAAGAGAGGAAACTTAGAAGAACCCATAGCAGCAAAAAAGGAAGGAACACAAGAGCACAAAAGCACAAGAGACACCTCCCCAAATTCAATCAAGATGATTTTGGCACTTTATATGTAGTGTGTGTACAATAGGCCACTTGAAAATAGTGGCAAGGTGGACTTCTGATTTTATTTCATAACTGCCCCAATAGGCTGAGAACTACAAAGCAAAAGACCAGCCAGATAGATCTATACAATACAAGTGCCAAATTGGCCAAAAGAGACCATATGATGAAAGTACAATTTCTACCCAAAATTGTTGCAAATTGATAACATATTATGAGAGTAGACAAAAAAACATGCATTTAAAAAAAAAATGGCACCTGAAAAGGAGTTCGTATGAGCCCAAACGAAGTCCTAGAAGTTGTAGAAATAGGGATTGGACAGGTACAGTCACCAAAAACAAATTTCTGAAAAATTTGTCCATCACAATCAGAAAATAATTCCACCACAAGAAAGTACACAAAATTCTAGCCCATTTAAAAAAAAATTGCACCAAAAAAGGAGCAACAATGAGCAAGATATGGCCATTTGAAGTTGAACTGCAAAATCAAAAAGCTCAACGGAGGGGGCCTGCGATTTTTTTTTAAATGATGATGACAACAAGTCACGAGCCAAAATTTGATGGTCATCTATCTATCGCAAAAAATTAGCCTCCCCTACTGACTAGGCATCTGTACCATACGGACAAATGCGTGGGCCAACCAGATTCCGACACGTGTCGTACAAACGGTATGAAATCTGACGAGGTGTTTGCGTGTCAGTATGGACTACCAATTGTCAGGTGTGACGTGTCTGTATAGAGCTGACTTGGTAAAGTATGTGGCAGGCACCATGGTTGTCTATGTGGTAGGGTCTATATGCTGATGTGTCGGCCATGTGGCAGGGGTTGCTGTCCGGCGGGAAGGAGCCAACCGACAGGGTCGTGGAGGACGACGCCAGAGGTGAAAACGATTGACGGTGGAGGGGTCGGGCCGGAGCTAGTGTCAGGAGGCAGGGGCCGGTGCTAGTGGCGGAGGGGGTTTCCAGAAGTTGATGATGGGTCGAGGGTCATCGATGGTGCAGAAGTGATCCCCGGAGGAAGTACGGGCAATAGGAGCAGTCACCGGAGCGAGAAGCACAGCACACGGCGGGAGTAGGTGGAGTACGTCAGAAGAATGGCAGGTGGCGGTTGGTGACCTGCAAAGAACTGCAGAAGGTACGATGTACGATGGGGTTGGTCTGCAACTTTTTTTTAACAAAAAAAAATTTCTGCGAAAAAATCAAATTTAAAAAAATAATAATAAAAAAATTCGTATGCCCAAATTGGGCAAATTTTTTCCTCCAAGCCTGAAATTTGATTTTCACCAAAATAGATAGAATTTATACTCAAAATTCATGGAAATGGCCACCCGGACGCAATGGCGAGGTCGGATCTGGTCTAGGATGCCTCCAAAAGATGATGCTCCTCAGATCTACCTTTTGACGTCACAATAATGCCTCTCAAAGACGAATCAATGATGCTCTAATGGCTCTGATACCATGTGAGATTTTTCCAAGATCAAGAGCTCAATGAAAAGTACAATAGAGAGACAAGATATAGGACAAGAATAAATTGTATTCTCATCAATAGATAGATGATCAAAAGATCAATAGTTGTTCATACAATGAATATGAGTCTGTGTATATAGGCAAGGCTATATGGATATATGAGCACACAAACATGACATGTGGCTCAATAAGAAATGAGGGTAAGTAGGAAATAGGCGTGGTAGGTAGGAGAAACAATAAAATATTCCACATGAGGTGGATTACCCACCGAAGGTGAAATTATCACTCCACAATAAGTGGATATTATAGAGTAGTAACAAGATCAACACCATAAAAGGTGGAAATTCTCCTATACACATTATCCCAATGTGGCACAAACACCCAAGCATCTCATACCCAAACTACTATGAAATCCATTTCCTAAGTAAACTTAAGTAAGGTGTAATAATATCCAACATGAATAATTATTTACACCAACACCAACATTAGAAAACCAATAGTCTTAACTATCCATTGGGCACAAAGTCACCAAAAGAATCTATAGAACATATGCACTACTACACTTGGAGGAAAAGGGAAAACCATCTAACCATTATTTACATGATCTCCAAACTCTGCAAGAAAATCAAACAAAGTCATTAATTGACTTATCAAAGTAACTTCCCTTTCTGGCCAACTTCTGATGCTTCACATGTTCATGGACAATCAACTAGAAAGGAAAAAATGATAGGTGTCCAACTTATTATTGGAATGCCTCCCATGGATCAGGGACAAAGAATCTCACCCATTCTTGAATGATATCTTCTTGTAGTGAGTGGGTGTGGTGAACCTAGTCTCCTTGATAGTCATCTTCATGCTTAGAGAGCATGAATAGGGGCGACTTGCAACTCTCTAGCCGAGCTAGATGCTTAACGGGGCATCCTCTTGAAAGTACCAAGTCCAAGTTATTACTATTGGACCTACTACTATTATCTGCTTCATTTAGGTCTTATTGACTAACAGGGGTTGGTCTTGATGGCTCATGTGATGGAATGAGATCCTTCTCCTATTGTGCACACCATAATGATCCTCCAACTTAGGAGATGATGGCTTGATGTCAATAGACGAGCAAAAACTTCTAGCTCACTCAAAACAGACATTCATCAGTCTCTCCATTGCTTCCTTCTATGACAAAGATCACCCTCACTTCATAACAATCTTCATGATTTTTCTTATGCAGACACAACCCATCAAGCTCCTCAACATCTTGTTTTTGCTTCAAGACTTATGATATAGTAGACATAAAAAAATCCTCCTCTTCATGGTCAACAAAGTAGAGAAGCTCATCAAATGAGAGAGATAAGTCCTCTTCATTTTTATCCTTGACATATCTGGTACCTTGCTACTACAATTGCTCATCTTCATTTTTCTCTTGTGGTAAGAATAACTCTTTTTCCTTGCAAGCATACGGAACCTCACAACTAGTAGTTTTCTCTTCCTTGTTTCCTCTTTCATGAGATTAGTTAGCCCTCCAAACAATAGGTCCGTCGTTAAAAAGAGAAATGGTATCAGGATTAGAGAGCTGAGGGGGAAAGATTTTTTGCAAAAGAAATTGAGGGTGCTCAATAGAAGGCATCCCTTGTTTGAAGCTTGGGATTTGAAATTTAAGAGCTCTAGTGGTTGATTTTCTCTCTCGTATAAGATGCTTGTCCATGGTTGCTTGTCATCTAATCTCTTCTTCCTTAGCAGAAACTTGCATTGCAAGAAACTTCTCTTGTTGTTTTCTCTGAGACTCTACCCGTTGTTTTTTATTAAGGCAAAAACAGGTTTTGAAGGGACCTAAAACCCTTTACAAGGAAATTACATATGCTTTATCATTTAAGCCCATCAAAATAGAATAGACCAAAAGGACAACATGACTGACAGAAAAACAAGACAAACAACGAGAAACACAACTCCATATCAGCAAAAGAACAAAGCAGCACCAGCAAAAGGAACAACACTAACCCAAGTTCTTTAAAGAGACTATGCTCACTATTGCTGAAGTTGGGCCTGGTAAGAAAATTGATCTTTTTGTAGGCATTATTCTTGCTCCTCCTCAATTGCCTTCAACTGTTCTTGGAAATTTAACATTATTTCTCCAACATTAACATTTTTCAAGTTTAGCACATTTTGATGTTGGGGGGAAAGATTGACATTCGGATGGGAGACATAATAAGCCTCCTCCAGTTGCTGGTAAGCATATATAGGCTACCAAGAAGGCTATGTAAGGGTGGGTGGGAGGAAAGCGTTAGGAAATTGCTCATAACTTGTTGCAACAGGGGAAGATGAAGAAAAACTAGAAGCATATCCAACTTGATATTATTGATAGGGGGCAAAATGCTTGCATTTTCATGGAAAGAAGGTGGAAACATGCATTGTTCATAATATCCTTCCATACTAAAGCATAAGGAAATAAAAATATCTACAGATGATATTCTAAACAAGAGAAAAAGGTCTTCTCAAAATAGAGAACCGAGTACATACCAATAGTATTGGCCAAATATTCCAAGCTCGTAGAGTCACCAATTTCTTGTAGGACACCTCTCGATGGTTGAATATACTAAAGAATGCATCAAATCTCTAGTGATGAAAATTTGGTCCCACCGCGCGTGCTAGGAAAATTGTTGATCTCCAATAAGGCTTTCACCTTAAGAACAGGACAGTCAAGAAGCTTCACAGGTGTGGGACCTAATGCGACCTATGAAACAACCTCCAAGATTTTAGAAGTTAGCTCTTCATAATTTAGGGGGGAATGGAAAGGGATAGAAATATGCAAAAAGAAAACAAGTTGCAAACCTATCCTAAAGTGATACGCTAAAAATTTAACCAGGTTCACCTTCATTTATGCATAACTTAATCCACAACCATAAAATATTTACAGAAATCCCAAAAGAGAACATGCATGATTCGAAATTCTAAGATATAACCATAGAGTTAGAAATTATAGAAGCAAAATTAGAGATAGCGAGAAACAAATGACTTTGGAATATTAAACATGGAGAACCACATCCTCTTTGTTGTTGGGGAAGAATAAATTACAAAGGCAATTTTGGCATAGTCTAATATTTATACCCTACCCATGAGGAGCATCTACTAAGGTTTGATAGAATTGAAAATACTATTGAATATGTGGGCAATTGAGGGGGCGGGGGGTGAATCAATTGACAACTTAATCTTTTTCTCCAATACGTTCACACATATGAATTAACCAACATAATTAATTATAATAGATATAACATGAAAGCACATACACAAAACAGATAACACAATGAACACCAGATATGACGTGGAAAACTCAAGAAGGGAAAAACCACGAAGAATGTTAGTTCTCAATATATAGCACTAGTTAAGGTGATTTTTACAAAAGTTGGCTCATTTCCAAAATGCTCACTATAGGAGGGCTCAATGCCCAGAAAAAAAGGCTCACTACCAAAGAAAGAAGAAAGAAAAAGAGAATCCACCATTGTGACACAATCTGCAATATCGAAATTGTTTCTGGTGCCTCAACAACAATCCACTTCATACATCAACAACAACTTCAACTGGATTTTTCCTTTTCAATATCGCATATCTTCCATATATCATTACCACCAAAATGCCACACTAACTCATTCAGATCATCCTCATATTTATACTACCTTCGGGAAACATAATCTTCTAAGTCAACCAAGAAAAAAATTTGAAATAGGTCAACACTAAACATTCTGATGGTGTGAAGGAATGTAAAGTAGACCATACCACGACACACATAAATGGTCAGATCAACTCATTACTACCATCACAAATTCTAGACCCAAATCACAACTCACATGCTACACAAATGTCATTACTCATCCTCGAATTACGAACTTAATCCGAACCCAAAATAACACTACCCAACTTAGAAAAAATAAGAAAGGGGACCAATATACTCATGAATACAATCTATCAATACCATATCTAGTAAATAGAGAGATCCAGATCATCATCAACACAATCAATCCACACTGAATATCACATCTTTCGGAGCACCAAAGATTCCAGGAATGCATCTTACAGATCACTAACACTAATACCATATGTTGACACCAATGACAACCATTAATGACAACCATCAACATCACATTTGCAACAAATGCTTTTGCCACTAAGTTTATTGAAAATTGGTGAAAATGTGAACCCCCTTTTACAATGCACCCACATGCTTATATAGAGAAAACCTCTTTAACTAGAAATGATGATTGCAACCAAACAAGCTTCTGCATACCCACCACGTGTCCACCATCATCATGAAGGTTGTTGCAACCACCTGCGATCAATCATCCTTTTCCATGGTGATATCGCCACCTAGAAATTCCCTTTTTTTGTTGCAATTACTTAATCATGTGAGCTTTTCATTTTGTTTGCATTCACGCTCTCTAGTTTCGCCATGTGGTGCCTCCCATGGTCTTCCCTCTTTAGAAGAAACAATGACGCTCTTTTGAAATCTCCCTAGGCTCAAAACATCCTCGAGCCTGCGCTTTGTCGGCACATGGCATGCTAGCAGAACTTTTAGAGCCTTCCTTTCCTCCTTTTGAAAACTGCACAATGCCAAAACGTGGCGCACTTGCGCGTGTTTGGGAGAATAAGAAGTTGCGGACTTGCTAAAAATCATGCCATGCTGACACATGGCACACTCATACCTCCTCTCTGCTAGTAGCAACTAACTGGTCTCAACTTGACGAAATCATAACTTTCCGCTCAGTGCTTGAAAAACCGCTTACACCGTCAGAAAGATATCCAAAAGATCTAATTTCAGTCCCTTAACACAATGCCTTTGACTATCAAGTTAAGGGACTGACTTGACAGTTTCGACCCCAAATTTCTCTCCGAAGGCCTCTGAAAATGCAAAATACTAAAACATAGAAAAATATTGAAAAATGGATTTTCATTTTTTTTTCATCGATGACCTCTCCATCAGCTCTACACGGCTCTAGATCTCTTTCAGACTGATTTTGTCATGTTTCTAACAATGCCTTGAGTGTAAACATGCAAAAATGTAGTTATTATCTACAGAGACACTTTCAAAAAGGAGGGAATGTCCTTGTTTACACCAGATCCATAGGTCCTCGATGATCATAGACAATTATGTATTTGGACAATTCATAGCATTACTATAAGAATATTTCACAAACACAACAAAAAATGATAAAAGTCATGATCCATCCTCACTTCTCTAATCACTTGTGGATATCCTTGAGTAGCATAGGAACATGATAAAAGATAAGACTTAACATACCAAACAAGTCAACAACTATTTAGATCTTGTCCACTACCCTATACCTCTCACCTGAGCAAAACCCATGTATACTAGGTGAATCTAAGTTTTGCATTGACTTATAATATAGCTGCAATCGTTAAAGGGATATTTAATGAGGGAATGGTTGCATGTATGAGGAGAAAAACTTTGATACAAAGGATATTGAGAATCTATGTCATCTATAAAAAAGGACACAAATCATATAATAAAAATATTAGAGAGAAGAATAACCACCTAGAGGCATTTACTACAAAGGAAACAAAGATTGCAATAAACAAATGGTCAAGAGAATAGAGAGAGGCATGAAAAGTAAAGGAAGTAATCTATTGAAAATGCCTTGTGCTAAGGTTTGACTTAATTGAAAATTCTTCTACCACTAAGTCTATTAAAAACTGGTGAAAATGTGAACCTCCTTTTACAATGCGCCCACAAGATTATATAGAGAAAAACTCTTTAACTAGAAATGACGATTGCAACCAAACAAAATTCTACATACCCACTGTGTGTCCACCATCATCATGGAGTTTGTTGCAAACACCCGCGATCAATCATCCCTTTTCACGATGATATCACCACTTGGAAATTCCTTTTTTCTGTTGCAATTGCTTGATCATGTGAGCTTCTCATTTTGTTTGTATTCATGCTCTCTAGTTTCGCCACATGGTGTATCCCATGGTCTTCCCTCTTTAGAAGAAACAATGATGCACTTTTGAAATCTCCCGGGCTCAAAACATCTTTGGGCCTACGCTTTATCAGCATGTAGCATGTTGGCATAACTTTTAGAGCCTTCCTTTCCTTCTTCTTTTGAAAACTGCATGGTGCTAAAACATGGCATGCTCACGCGTGTTTGGGAGAATAAGAAGTTGCGGAATTTCTAAAAACTGTGCCATGTTAACACATGGCATGCTCGTACCTCCTCTCCGCTAGCAGCAACTAATTGGTCTCAACTTGACAAGATCATAACTTTTTCGCTCAGTGCTTGAAATTCAAAATCGCTTACACTATCGGAAAGATATCCAAACGATCTAATTTCAATCCCTTAACATGATTCCTCTGACTATTGAGTTAAGGGATTGATAATAGTTTTGACCCCAAATTTTTCTATGAAGGCCTCCGAAAATGAAAAATACTTAAACATAGAAAAATACTAAAAAATGGATTTTCAATTTCTTCCTCATCGATGACCTCTCCATCAACTCTGCATGGCTCTAGATCTCTTTCAGATTGATTTTGACATGTTTCTAACAATTTATTGAGTGTAAACATGCAAAAATGTAGATATTATCTATAAAGGAACTTTCGAAAAAGAGGGAATGTCCTTGTTCACACCAGACCCATAGGTCCTCGATGATCATAGACAATTATGTATTTGGACAATTCATAGCATTACTATAAGAATAATTCACAAACACAACAAAAAAATGATAATAGCCATGATCCATCCTCGCTTCTCTAATCACTTGTGGATATCCTTGAGTAGCATAGGAACATGATACAAGATAAATCAAATAAAAGATAAGACTTGATAGACCAAACAAGTCAACAAATATTTAGATCATCTTGCCAAAATTAAGAGTTCTTGCTACTATGATAATGATATTGTCTGGTTTCAAGAATGAAGTATCTCATAAAAGACAAGTCTCTCATTTCAAGAATGAAATAGCGTATATAAGACAAATGGTTGATCAAATTGTCAATGTCTGGTTTGGGTATGAAACATCTCATACTAGTTTCGAGTATGTCATAACCCATATAAGACAAATGATAATTGGTAAATATTGTTAATGTTGATTTGGCAATTAATTAGTTAGGGTGTAGGTTAACTTAGTAGTTTATTTGTTGATCAGTGATTTGTTAATCTTAGTGCTTTGCATGATGTCATGTTTGTGTCTAGTCAAAATGTTAGTGTCATAGCAAGTTGCAATTTATTATGGATTTTTTGGTTTTTATTTTTTTTTTATTTTTTTTGAAAGTTATATTTCATTACAACCATTCTTTATATATACTGATCTCCAAAATATAATTTTAAAGTTGGCCAACGAGATAATAAAACATAATTAAAAAATAGGTCTTCACTAAGCGTTCCCACGATGGAAATGAATGAAAAATGGATCACACCATAATGCAACAACATGTTATCCAAATGTCGCAATCACTGGACCAAGAAGATAGAGCATCTGGGGTTAACCGAACCAAGTAAGAACAATTATGGAGAACAACAATACATTTTGAATCAGAATAAAAAAGATACATGCATTATAAGCATACATCTAGAAACACAACAAGAGAACTAAAGATGCGGAGCAATGCAGAGCTCTACAAACTTTGATAAACAAACATCATCAGCATAACATAGACTTTCAAAGCACAGATTTCGGACCATGAAAATATGAGAGAAGAATCTCAAGACAATATCCAACAATGTGTCAACATATCATGAATATATCTGCAATAAGCCAGAACATCCAAAGCAAAAACCAAGCACTGAAACAAAATCAATACGTCGATATCAATGACAATCATACTGAAACATCAATCAACTTCACATTTGCAACAATCTCCCCCTTTTTCATTGAGGGAAACATTCATCAACAACATATTCAACAAAACTTCTCAAAAACACTTCTCCTCCTTAAAAAGAAAAAAACTATATACTTCCAAACTTCTCTGAACTTCTCAAGCACAAACTTCTCAAACTTCTCCCCCTTTGACATCAAGGACAAAGGTAAATAACAACACAACTCAGAAACCACATTGCTCCCCCTAAGAGGAAGCCCCAAACATTAGTCCAGATAGAAATATGCATGAATTATCCTAGACTAATGCACTACCAAATGCACTTAGTTCAAACTAGGAAGGGGAATAACCCCTAACAACTATCAGAGATACTCAAAAGTATCTTTGCACAATGCCTTTACAAAGATATATGCAATGTTCTCTTTGGTAGGTACATATTCAAGTTTCACTTCATTGTCCAATACTTTTTCTCTCAAGAAATGATACCGAATAGAAATATGCTTTGTCTTGGAATGCAAAACCGAATTCTTAGAGATATTGATTGTACTTGTATTATCACACATGATTGAGATAGGTTCATTAAACAATACGTCAATATCCTTCAATGTTTGTTTTATAAAGAACTTGAGTGCAACATGAAGTAGTTGCAATGTACTCAGCTTTTGCGGTTGATAAAGATATAGAATATTGCTTCTTACTTAGCCATTCCACTAACCAGGAGCCAAGGAAGAATGCTCCACCACTTGTACTTTTCCTGTCATCAATACTTCCTACCCAATCTACATTAGTATAAGCTTTTAGAGTAAAGTTTGATCCTTTGGGATACCATAGTCCAAAATCTTTTGTTCCTTTCAAGTATCTAAATATCCTCTTTATTGCAACATGTGACTCTTTCAATTCCTGCTAAAATCTGGCTACAAGATAGGCAACATACATGATATCTGGTCTTGTAGCAGTCAAATATAACAATCCTCCAATCATTGATCTGTACTTTCTTGCATCAGTCTTAGGAGATTTATCATTATTAGTCAACTTGCATATGGTAGTCATGGGAGTGCATACCAATTTGGAATTCTCCAATCCAAACTTATTCAACAATTCTTTAGCATACTGTGACTGAGAAATGAAAATCCCTTTACTATTATGATTTACTTGCAATCCAAGAAAGAAATTCAACTCACCAATCATAGACTTTTCAAACTCGTTTTGCATTTCACTAGCAAATTCCTTGCACATATTATCATTGCTACCAAATATTATGTCATCCGCATATACAACAACAATTAAGATCTTACTTGATTCAACTCTAAAGTAGAGATTGTTGTTAGCAGACCCTTTTTGAAAACCTTGATTTGGTAGATACTTATCTAACCTTCCATACCAAGCTCTAGGTGCTTGTTTTAATCCATACAATGCCTTCTTCAATCTGCAAACAACATCCAAATCATCTGATAATTTGAATCCTTCTAGTTGTTCAATGTAGACTTCTTCTTTCAATTCTCTACTCAGAAATGTTGACATCACATCCATTCAATAGACTTTGAAATCCTTATATGTTGCAAAAGCCAAAAACATCCTAATAGCCTCCATTCTAGCAACAAGAGCATCAATTCCTCCAACCTGCATGTAACCTTTGTATAGAAATCTTTCTTTGTTTCTTACAACCTGGCCATCTTTATCTATTTTATTACGGAACACCCACTTTGTTCCAATAACATTATTATTTATCGGTCTAGGGACTAGTTCCCAACTCTGATTTTTCTCAATTTGATCTAGCTTTTCCTCCATTGCTTTCATCCAATTCTGATCTTTGCAAGCTTCTTCAATTGTCTTAGGTTTAGACTCAGAAATTTAACACAAAAGAACTTGCTCTTCAACAAATTTGTTTCTTGTAATGACTCCTTTATTTTTATCTCCTATGATTTGATTCTCAAAATGATTTTTCTGCACATACCTTTGGGTTTTTTTATATAGTTGCTAGAATAACCAGAGTTTCTTTCTGCTTCTCTTCATCTATGTTCTTCTCTTCTCCTTTATTAGATTCATACCCTGCCTGAATAACTTCTTTTGAAATGATCTCATCAACCTTCACATTTGTACTTTCAACTATTTTATCCAAACTCTTGTTATAACATCTATAAGCTTTTTTTTGTATAATAACCAAGAAATATACCTTCATCTACTTTTCTATCAAACTTTCCAAGATTTCCTTCATCTCTCCATATATAAGATGTGCTTCCAAAAACTTTAAAATACTTCACAGATGAGACCCTTCCATGCCATAACTCATATGATGTCTTCCCAGACTTTTTTTTGAATAAAAAATTGTTAAGGGTATAAACAACAGTGTGAATAGATTCTCTCCTGTAAACTTCCAATAGGTTTGCTTCCTTGATCATAGTTGTTGTTGTCTCTTGAATAGTCTTGTTCATCCTTTCAACTACTCCATTCTGGTGAGGTGTCCTAGGAGTTGATAAATGTCTTCTAATTCCACATTTCTCACATAAAGTATCAAAGTCATCAAAAATAAATTCTCCTCCTCTATCATATCTTAGACACTTAATTCTTCTATCACCTTCATTCTCAACTCTTGCTTTAAATATCTTGAATTTCTCTAATGTTTATGATTTTTCTCTTAGAAATGCAACCCAAGTCATTCTAGAATGATCATCAATTAAGAGCATGAAATATCTCCCACCTTGTAAACTCCTAGTTCTGGTCAGATTGCATAGGTTTATGTGTATCAGATCCAACAATCTAGAAGATGATTGTTCCTTTCCTCTGAATGTTCCTTTTATCTACTTTCCCACTTGAAAATATTTGCAAATATTGTTATCCAATTTAGTCAGTCTTGGTAAATCTCTCACAACTTTTATCATACTAATCTTCACCAAATTGTCAAAATTGATATGACACATCCTCTGGTGCCATATCCAACTCTCATTTATTTGAGATAATAAGCAATGCATTGTAGAAACTTCCAATTGATACATGTTTCCACCAATCTTTTTCCCTCCAGTAATAACAGTTCCAAATTTCTTCTGGATCTCACAACCACCATCCTGAAAGACAACATTATAACCATTTTAGCATATCTATCCAACATTAAAGATATTATGATGTAATCCTTTTACATAGTAAATATTTTCAGTGTTATGTTTTTCATCAAAGGTAGTAGAACCAATTCCAACAATTTGAGCAGATTGATCGTCTCCAAATCTAACATAACCACCATCATTCTTCTCAATCTTTACAAACTTTATTTTGTCATCAGTCATATGATTTGAATATCCACTATCAATCAACCATTCATTTTTACCTCTCCTAACATGCAATGTTGAAGCAACAGTCTCAACAATCTTAGAGTTATTAGATTTACGTCCATCTTTCTCTACCATGAACAAACAATCACCATCCTCATAATCTGACTCATCATTTGAAATACCAACATCATCTCTAACATAGTAGGCTTTCTTATTGATTTTTTCTTTGTTATCCTTAAAATTCTATTGTGGTCCTCTTTTCGAACATCTAGATGCATAATGATCAATCTTTTCATATTTAAAACATTTAAGGGGTAACATACCTTTATACTTGTTGGTTCCTCTCTTTAGTTTTCTCACAAAGTTTGCTTCCATCTCATCTAGGTTCTCATCATCTGAATATTCATCTGCAACTTTTGATGCTTTAAAGGTCGTTTCAAATTTTGTTTTGTCTCTGCCAAACTTCTTCATCTTAAATGCAGTCAAGGTGTCAAACAACTATTCTCTAGTAAATTTTGATGGATCATAGGTCTCCTCAATAGTTGATATCTTGTCACTATAAGTCTTTGGTAAAGTTATCATGATCTTTAGTATTGCACCTTCTCATCCAAGACACCACCAAGATCTCTGAGCTCATTTACAACACTCTCAACCTTATAAAAATAGCTCGCAACTCCTTCACCTCCTTCCATTCTCAAATTCTCATAATTGCCCTTAGCAGTCTGCATCTTAGATAGCTTGACTCTTTCATTTCCTTCATAAATACTTTTCAATCTTTCCCAAACTTCATAAGCAAAGTCTAAAGAAACAACCTTTGCCAATTCAGTTTTGCATAAAGCACTAAAGATAGCATACCTTTATTGCTCATTTTCTTTATAAGCTTCAATCTCATCTGATGTAGTAGGTCCATTTGCTGGTGTCTAATACTTAGTCTCCACAGCCTTCTAGGCCTTATAACTTAGAGAAATCAAATATTCTCACATCTTTACTTTCTAGAAACTATAGTCACATCCTTCAAAGGTGGGGAGAGTTCATTTATGTGCCATTAGATCTCCTCAAGTGGTTAGTCTCACTTTCTAGGAACCAAAGCTTTGATACGAATTGTTGAATGTTCCAAACAACTGAAACGGGGGGGGGGGGGTGAATCAGTTGTAAACTAAAGATTATATTACTTTTCCATAGAAATAGATCAAACAATTTAAACTTCAGATTACTTAAACCATGAACAGATAATAACATGAAAGAAAACACACATGAAACACCAGATATGGCATGGAAAACCCAAAAAGGGAAAAACCATAGAGAATGTTAGTTCTCAAATTAAAAACACCGGTTAAGGTGATTTTTACAAGATGGCTCGCTGCCAGAATTGCTCACTACAGGTGGGCTCACTACCTAGCTAAAACCGCCAGAAAAAGGAGGGCTCATTGTAGAGACCTAAAAATGTCTTTTTCATCATCACTAATTATTCGTCCTAATTAATTAAGTAATTCTTTAATTATTTAATAAAACTAATTATTCTTCTAAACTGACTCAATCATCACCCTTCAACATTACTAATCAGTCTATTTCTATTCTTTAATAAATTAATCAATTAACCCTTTCTTAAATATTAATTATTTAATTAATTCTATTTCTAATGATTAAATAATTTCATTTAAATTAATTAACTTATTCCTCCAATTCCCCAAATTCAAATTTCAATTAATTTCATCTAATTCCAAATCATTAAATTCACATTTCACCAAATCTGAATTTCAATGAATTTCAGTTAATCTCATGTGCATTTCAACATTCAAAAACCCAAACCCAAATCCAAATTGAAAATGAAAATCAAATTCAATTTCAAAATCCCACAACACATGTTGAAATCATAACTAATTGATCATATCAGTTAAATAATTAGTTAACTCATCAATCACCCCTTTTCACTCTCAATCACCTTTACTGACTAATCAATCAAATCAGTCATCTCCTCAATCTATCCAGTCAACTAGCTAATCCATTAACTTTACTATCCAATATATTTAGTTGACTACTCAATCAATCTGAGTTAACAAATCAATCAACTCTGTTAACTGATCAATCAAATTCAGTTCACTCCCAATCAAGACTCGAGTTCAAAATCCCTCCCCATCTGTATTGAAAATCTATAAATTCAACATCATTTCACCTTAATTTTCCTAGAATCTAGAATCTAGAATCACAGAATCACAGAATCACAGTTTTAAAAACAATTGTCTACTTTATGCAGGAATCCCAGTTCAACACTTAAGAGCCACCTTCATACACAATTCAAAGAAGAGCAATGGAAGCCTTGCTACATCAATTGAGGGAGTCTTAATTAGATTATTTATTCAATTCAATTGATTTTGCATTATTCTATTGTCATTTAAGAGTAATCTTAATTAGATTAGAGTTATGATTCGCTCTTTGATATTTGATTATGTTATTTATGACTAATTTACCCCTAAGAAACACTCACTACCCAGAGGAAGAAAGAAAGAATCCACCACAAAGGCACAACTGCCACTTTGTTGCAATGTTGAAAGAAACCTTATGCTCACTAACACCGGTACCAAACAACATCAACACACAAACACACTGATCAACCACTTCCCATCAAAGACAAATCTTCCTTTCACAATAAACTTTCTTCTATGAATCCTTCTATATATATTTCATTACAACCATTATATATATACTGATCTCCAAAATAGATTTTTCAAGTCGACCAACGAGATAATAAAACATAATTCAAAAATAGGTCTTCACTAAGCATTCCCACGGTGGAAAGGAATGAAAAGTGGACCACACCACGATGCAACAACATGTTATCCAAATTCCGCAATCGCCGACCAAGAAGAAAGAGCATCTGGGGTTAACTGGATCGAGTAAGAACAATTCTAGAGCACAAGAACGCGCCGAATTAGAATAACAAAGATACATGCATTAGAAACATAAATCCAGAAACACAACAATAGAATTGAAGATGTAAAGCAATGTGGAGCTCTACAAACTCTAACAGACAAACATCATCAGCACAACATAGACTTTTGAAGCACACCTTCCGGACCACCAAAACATGAGAGAAGAATCTCAAGACAATATCCAACAATGTGCCAACATATCATGAATATATCTGCAGTAAGTCAGAACATCCAGAGAAAAAACTAAGCATTGAAATAGAATCAGTATATTGACATCAATGACAACCATACTGAAACATCAATCAACTCCACATTTGCAACACATAGTGCATAGAGTATGACCTACACAGGTACCCCAATTTTTTTTTTAAAGGATAAAAAACCTATTTTTAATGCACTTTTTTAAAAGACAAAACAATTTACAAATAAAAAAATGACTTGCACATAAAAAATTCTTGCATGTATTTCGATGATGGGAAAATCACATAGGCAGTACGAAATTTTCTACCACCCAACCAAGAGGCTCCAAAAATGTAAAAACAATACAGTTGTAAAAAATACAAGTATTATATACGAATCTTTGTTTCTTGGCCTTTGTGAGCACAACTATGATATTTGTTTCACTATATCAAGCATTGTTCTTCACCTTATTCCCATGACCCTCTCAAAATCAAGCTTAAAAGGGAGTGATTTTGGAAGTTTACTCTGATACTATGTTGGAAATAAAGAAGATCTCTTGTAGAAATAAATACTCCTTCTAAATTAGCAAGATGGAAAATGAGAAATGTCACATTATCACTTTTAAAAAAATGTACAAAGAGAGGTGCCTTGCATATAAAGGCAACCAAGAAGAGGTGATAAAGTAGGAGTCAAACTCTGACTACCCTTCCAAGTATGCAACAAGTGTAGGATGCTATGGAAAAGTGTTGGGACACTTGGTGAGTCTACATGAGGTGTGACAAAAGACTTTGTAACCTCCCATAAGGTGAGGAGAGAATATAGATCAACTCTCTAAGTGAGCTTAAACATAGTATGAATAGGACTCAACTAAGTAGGATAAAAGAAAACTAGTTAGGTAAAACACTTTTTCACGCTAACAGTTTTGGTGATATCCAATAAATACTATTGATTGGATCATGTCTTTATACTCTTTCAGTTTTATTTAGACTCTTAATGATTTGAAGCTATGCTATGCATTATGATAAACAAATTCTCATAAACATCTCGACATATTACCTTAGTTTATTCTATTTTATTTTCTCTCTCTCTCTCTCTCTCTCTCTCTCTCTCTCTCTCTCTCTCTCTCTAGCGAAAAATGAAGAGTCGACTTCTAAAATCCTAGAGGTTATTTTTAAAGCGCATTATGGTCCTCCATTTGCATAATTTTTCATAGGCTATGTCACATAAATGTTAGCTCAAATTTCAACAATCCTTAGTGAGCATTCAACTGAGGTATTCCATTCCTTCAATATCAATACATACAACTCAGTAATAAAATCCTAGAAGGATAAAAATCAAGATGAACATGACATAGGTCTAGTGCTCAATAGTAGACAAGGTGTCATAGATGGGAAGAAGGCATAAAAGATATTCAATAGTGGGAAATTAAATATAGGAGCATGATACATGAGACAAGACCTATGGAACCATAAATGATTATTTATGTAAAGACGTTGATATGGAGCAACTTGGATAGTCATGGAGCCTTGGTTCATCCACAAAACCTATGGTTTTGCATATAAAAAATCACAAAGATGACAATTCTAGAACAAGAATAGATAATTGTGTTGTATGATGGCTATGGCCAAGAAAAATGTAGAAATAGAGCATGAGTTAGTATATTAAACCCAATATAGTCAAGGATGATAGTCCTTATAGGAAGAGAGAATAGGAGTTTATAGTAAATGTCTCATGCAATGATAGTCAAATACAGTGACAAGTAAAAGATACTTCATAAGGTTTCAATGGCAAGGAGAGAAATTGAATACAAGAAGGAAATGACATAATTATGACATCAAAGGGTTTTAGTAATTTTTTTTTTAATGGATGCATGGTGATAGAGGATTATCAAGATCTATTTCAACACTAACTTATTCACATCAAGCTACATGACAGTATTAGACACAATCAAGGGAATGATTGCTATTATTGTACAATAGTTTATAAGCACCTTTTAATCAGTTTCAGATATGTACAATGGTTTATAAGCACCTTTTTATCAATAAAGAAGTAGCTTGCCTTCAATTAATATGTTATTATTATAAAAGGGTAAATAATGTTGATGTCATGTTCAAACTTGGCATTACCCATGTAGTGGGAGTTCTAAGATGTATTTTTTTCTATTGGATATTCTCATTATACCATGGTGTTGAAGTTATTTAGGAATTCTTTGTGCAAGATAGTGTATATGTAAGGACTTGTGATTTTGGATTTGGTTAGAAATGTTGATTGTAGAAGTTCTACCTATTATGATGTGCACACTTTAGTTTTTAGGTGTGTTGGTGCTCATTGTGGTTGTTATTCTAATGTTGGTACTCGTTCTTGGAAGCTACTTAGGCCTACTCATTACCATTGGATTTAGTGTTCATGTTCAAATATCAATTTGAGGTAGGATTCATAAATCTATGTGACAGTGTGTTCATAACCTTTGAATAGGATATTATATTTCATGCATTAGAGGATGAGAGGTTTCTTATTTGAGATGGTGGTCACCTCAATTTCTATTGTAGTTATCTTGATGGAACACATCATAGAGCACTTGGATGTTTAGGTGGTACATCTTGTATATAGGGATTGTTCCCTTCATGATTGAATCTATTTTTGACCCCTCATACAATATACGCAACAAGTAAGAGGATGTTAAAAAAGGTATGTTGTACACCTTGCATGATAAGAATAATATTGTTTTTGACTCAAAAAGCAATTATATCTAGGATGGTGACCCTTAACATAGTCTTTGACTATCAACAACACATTAACAACCAAAAAACCAGACGAGAGTTCAGATGAAGATAAGCAAAAAACAAGAAATGAGTTTAGTAGAAATTAACAACAATAGCGACATACCCTGGATTAAACTAAGCATCAATAATAACCTAGAAACTAAGGGCCAATTTACGAGCCCCTATCATGCTTATGACCTTCTCCCAGTCCTTAGAGAGGAACTAAAAGAGATCCCTGGCCGCTTGCATGTCATTCTTGACTTCAGCTATTTTGTCATGGAGTAGGGAGAGTGTCAAAGTCGCGTTGTATAGGACCTTGATGCAAAACTTATTGGTACTAACCGGTTGTTTGTCTCTTACGTCCAACCTGTTGTTGATAACCTTGATTTCCTCTTTCAATTTTTGGATTTCTTGCTCCAGGTCTAGCTTGTGGGTGTTAGGGTTATGTATCTCCTCCTTCATGGAATCAGTGGGTTCTATATTCCCATCACCCTTGGGGTCCCCATCCTTGTCTTTTTTTCTTTTTGGTCTTAAATTTCCCCTCTTTACCAGTTCCTTCCAAGAAGTCCACATCGATCTTCAGGATCTCGAGGTTAGAGGGCAGCCCTAATTCTAGCCCCTCAATAATATTATCCAAGTTCACATTCATTTGGGTCTCTAAAAGTTGAGGGGAATCGGGTCCCATTAAGGGGCCAAGGTCCACCAGGCCAGCGTAGTCCATGTTAGCAACAAGATTCTCTTCTTTTTTGGGGTTATTAACAATTTTCCCTTCGTCACCTCCATCCATATCTTCTTCAGTGGTCGTGTGAGTGTAGGCTTCCACCTTCTTATCCACATATCCCTTAGAGGCCTAACTGCGAGATCTCCATCTACCATTAGTATCATCTATGGGGTCTTCCTCTTTGGACCCTTCAGAACTGGAATTATCTATGATAATTCTTTTTCATTTCCCAGCTTTTCCTTTGCGTTTAGAGCGCAAAGAATTCTCGTATCATCCCAAAGTGGACAAGCAAGAAGGAGAGCTTAATTCAGTGATGGTGACAGAGGATAAAGGCACCATAGGGGAGACAAAAGCCTCACTAAAAAGATGGAAAAGTCTAGGGGGTTAAAACCAGAAGCAAAAGCCGCCAAAGGGAGGGAAGTAGGAAGGGGCAGCTGAACCAACATTATATTCTTGGCAGGGTAGAGGGATAGATGGTAGTCATACAACCCGTAGATTAAACCCTAGTGAAGGGGAATTGGGGGTTTTCCTTCATTCTTGGGGTCAAGGGCATCTTTGATGGAGCTCTCCATAGAATGAAGTAAATAAAATGGCAAACAAATTAAATCATTATTTCTAAAATGGTTAAGAAGAGGTAGGTGATAATAGTAAAAAAAATTATGGCAGCCTTCCAAAGTAAAATATTTCATGATGAGAAGACATACCACATCCCAGGGGTATTTGAGTTCCTCCTTGTCGAATTCGCCTTGGAGTTTCACCGAGGTTTCCTTCCCTATAAAAAATCTACTCAGACCTTTGTTATTGGTAGTATGGCTGCTACATTTCCACCTACTTCCATCCAAGGAAAGGCTTGTGGCCTATGCAATGACTTCCTTCGTAGCCTCAAAAGAGATTTTGCCCACCACAACTCACCTGTTATTCCATGAAGTTGCAAATTGTATGGAAAGTTGTGTTGGAATCCAAGAACACAGAGAGGGAGGGGGGGTGAATCAGTGTTCTACCAGAATATAAGATTTTAGCCTTATTAAAGTATTCATCATCAACTGGTAAACATAAATACATATAACTGAAATAAATAATGCAATCACATAAATGAACACCATAACACAGAGAATTTATATGTGGAAAACCTCAATGAGGAAAAACCACGGTGGGATTTGTGACCCACAATATCAATTCACTGGCCATATGAAGAGATATTACACATAATAGGGGCCTGCACATGTAGGAAGACACAATGCTTAGAGCACACTGCTCATCATCAAGAGTCTCACTGAGTACAATCACTTTCTGATACAAAAATACAAAACTGAACTCATATAATGCATCTGCTATGCTTGATTGAGTTCTGGTTAAGGCTCTGACTGTTCCAGTTCTTAAACCCTAAACCCTTGCTAGAATAACATACACCTTATGAGTACCTTAGAAATCATCTATAGGTCATTACAGAATATTGCTTTCGCATACAAATGATCTCATAAACATAAACTACACATTTCTGATCTTATCTCTAATGTTATTTAAAAATGACCTAATAGAGTGACTTTTATACCCTTACAAACATTTATGGCATATGTCGACTTACATACAAAATGATAATACATGTCGGCTCATTATGAATTATAAAATGATTTGTCGGATACTACCCTTTGTCGGATCTCCAAGTGATGTCGGCTTCCCATACCGGAACCTAGTTTTTTGGTTACCTTTGAAATCCTTGATGTCGGTGAAGTGTCTGACGAATGTTAATGTGAACCAAAATATGTTGCCATCAATGACAACATAAGAAATCGAATGAGTGTAAATTTCCAACAATCTCCCCCTTGGCATTGATGGCAACACTCATGTGAAAAATGGTTTCAATTTGCCCTATTGACCCTGGAATGTCATTCTGCTCCCCTTGAGCTATATATACCATCTGAAATCCGATCCACAGATATTTATCCTTTCTATTTTTCACATACATCACCCCCCCTTTGGCATCAATCCCAAAAACTGGTACAAAGAATGAATAAATCAATGAAATTTTGTACAGGGGAATGTCTCTCAAAATACTTACTGGAGTTGAATGAGCTTGAATATTTCCAGGTAAGCATTCTTCAAGAACTCCAAATATGTGTCCCAACTAGATTTGAATGTCTCTAAGATTGACACAAATCCATTTAGGACATATGCAAGAGATTATTTTTCTTTGAGTTCTGTCTGTGTGGGCTTTCCCATCATATCTACATACTCCTTATGTACATACAATGTGTCCAACCGGGGACTCACTAACCCTCTGAGCTCTTCAGCTCTCTATATGATTTTATCCCTGTCTCTTTCAAGAGCTGAAATATGGACTTCTAACAACAAAATTTGACCATCTACAGATGTGGATAAAGAATTTACTCCATCAACATTATTTACAATGCCTGCAATTGTATTTTGAATATCTTTAATGCTTTTGTCTATACCGGTTGTAAGTAAGCTTGAATTGCAGCATATCCGATAAATGTTTGTACATTGCCTCAAAGCATCATCTATCATTTTCAATCTATCTGCTATGTGTACCTTGTTCAATTCAATCAACTGATCAAAAGTGGCCCTTTTGGCCCGAGAAAAACCAGTCCAGAGCATGTCGATTAGAGATCTGCTACACTGATTGAAATTCCTTTGAAATATGCTCTGTCAGTATTTTGAGCTTGTCGGATGGGCTTTCTCCCTTATCAATTTGGCATTCTGGGACTAACTGGTGCAAAATTGGAATGGAAAGAACAATTGTTTTCTTTTCTTCAGTCCCTTGATCATTTTCTAAGTTGTAATCATCACGAGTTCGGTTGAACTTATCTCTGTTATGCTCTTCTGCTCAACATTTGCAGTGGTAATTGCCAATAATGAAGTTCTGGCTATTGGTTCTCTATTGGATCCCTCTCCCTTTTTCTCTAATGAATGTGCAGAAACACTTATTTCAGTTTGATCTTTCTTTTCCTTCTCTCCTTCCTTATTTTTCTCTTTATCCTTCTCCTCTGTTTTATTTTCTTCAATATCATCTTCTTTTGCACCGGTGGCTTTGCCACTTGGTGCAACATCTGCTACTGTCGGTACCTCATTTTCTGTATCTACAACCTATTCATTTTGATCTGGAGGACTATTTTCCTCAACATCTATAACATATATACTAGCTTTTTCTGTCGGCATCTCCTCTTTATCCTATACATTTGCTTCTGTCGGAGATTCTGCATTTAATTCCTTGGCATCTTTCAAAATTGTGAATGGGCTATCCACTACACCTTTGCCTTTAACGTCAACCGGTATGCCTGTATTGTCAGAATTGGGATTAGCTTCCGGTGATGTAAAGAAAATAGGGTGGTCAACAAAGAGTTTGACCCATGCCTCGTGGGTTTTACTGATTATTTCTTTAACTCTACATGCCATAAGGCTAACTATCATGTGCTTGCTTCAGAAAATTGTTTTATTAGCAGCTTCAAGACACATATTCATCTCCTCTGGGTGATTGAAACATAATTAGTTAGTAAACCTTGAATCTTTATGTGTCGATCTTCCTCTACAACGAATAATCTTCTAGCATTTAGATTATTATATAATTGTGTTGGTATTTGCTTTTCAATCTCTAATAAAGCCTTCTTATATATATCTAAGTGTAACAAAATTGCTTCCTCAATTTCTTTTTGCTCATCATCATCCAAATGTTCATAGCAATGTTGAATGTTCTTTAAAATACCATCCTTTGTTATCTCATCTATTAAATCATCACAATACATAGCTGGAATAATAGTTACATTACCGGTTTCAATAGCTTCATCTAGGTCTCCCTTCTTCTTCTTCTTGTCGGATGATGTAGGAGTTTCTTTTACTGGCCTTTTCTTCTAAGTAGGCTTGCTTTTAGCTAGCTTACTTGTTGGTATCTTAAAGGTTACCTTCCTTGCCAGCTACTTCCTTGTCTTCTCATCTTTCTCCTTTGGGTCTTCTACCTTCTTTCTCTGTACCCTCTTGAAAGATACAGGAATTTCATCCTCAGTCTCAGTATCTGAATTAATTGGTGCAATCAGAGATTCAAGTTGGTTCCTCTTCTTGACTTCTTTGGCTGATGAGTCTTCAATTATAGTCTTAATATCTTTTGAGACTTTTTCAACAAATTGACTTACTTTTCTCTGTTGCCTCTCTCTCTTCTTTTGATTAAATTCTATTTTAACTTCAAGTTCTTTTTGCTTGGAAGTTCCAAATGATTTTTCAGATTCATCTGTTGGTGCATCTATAAGTGTTTATGGTGAAAATGGATAACAATAATAACAATATTGAAAGACTAAATGAATCCAACCACTAAACCCTAGCCTAACAATCAACAAAGATCCACCATAACATATGAAGATTACCTAAGACAATGCAAATAACTCAAAATCACAAAGATTATACCATCACATGTCCACTAGGGTTTTGATCTCCATTCTTCCTATCTCCATTGATCTTGCTTGATGAATATTTGCTCTCAGATTTTTGTATGCACAAGAGCTCAACAAAGAACGGAATGTGGTTGCAAGTAGGATCGTAGTGTAGCCAAGTACTCCAAAATCAGTCATTAGGGTTTGACAATGAAGAAAGCATCTCCTTAAATAGAAGACACAATAGGAAATGGAGGGTTAAGATTAAGAGGTGTAGAAAGAGAGGTCGGCTAGGATTAGAGGGTAGGTAAAGGAAATACCAAAACAATGAAAGAGGTAGGTAGTGTATGAATTAAGAGATGAATGACATGTGTCATGTGTAGAAAAAGCTAATGAATTAATTAAATAAATAAAGATTTATTTAATAAATAGAAGAAGTAGGATAATTAAATAAATAAAATATTTATTTAATTTAGGAAAGGGGTAATTTAAATAAATGAATGTATTTATTTAAATAAGAAATAAGGCTAGAAGAGGATAAATGAATTAATTAAATAAATAAGGATTTATTTAATTAATAGAAGAATTAGGCTTAGATAATTAAATAAATAAAATATTTATTTAATTAGACATGACAATTTTAGGTGTCTACATTTTGCCCCTCTTTGAGACAATGCGGCTTGTCGCGTTGTTTCAAAGAAGATAAGATGAACTGATACAGAGTTACCCCAGAATGGGAATGATATGCCCCCTCGAGAGATTGGATGAAAATGTCTGAAAAGATTGCAGACAATCTCTCGATAAGAAAGAAAGGCTAGAATGGACTGATTGGATAAAGTGACAGAGTCACGGGATGAAGAATACTGACTCAGGAAATGAAGGCGAGGGTTAGGGTAGGCTATAAGATAGACCACGGGCAAAAGACATCCTCATTGTCATCCACACCCTTACGAGATCACAGTGCAGAGCGAGAAAAGAGCAGCAGCAGTCAGCAGCGATGGCCTTCGTTCATAGATTCGACCGCGTTCGCCGATTTCAGAGGCCAGCAGAGGCAGGAGAGCCGGTAAGTACCACCAAACCTCCTCGTACTTTCACGCATTTCAATTTTTGTCATTAATGCTCAGTAGGTAGCAATAAATGCGCTAGGAATAGGGTACCAAAAAAATGCAAAAACGCACAATCGCGTCTGTGTCAGTGTCAGGCGCGTCTGTGTCCAACGGGCGCGTCTGTGTCTGGTCCAGGCGCGTCTATGCCTGGGACCGCGTTTGTGATGAATGCAGGCGCGTTTGCAAATTCCAGACGCGTTTGTGCCCTTTAGGGGCGTCTATGTTCCCTGGCCGCGTTTATGAAGTATTTAGGCACGTATGTGTTCAGAAAGCGCGTATGTGTTGCAGAAGCGCGTTTGTGCAGTCTATAAGCGCGTTTATGAGTTTAAAGCGCGTTTGTGTGTCAAAAATGCATGGTTTTGGTCTTTTAGGTCAAATCGGCAGTTCTGTGATGAACATACGCTGTCGATTGGATAAGCTGCTGAGAGGATACACTCAAGCAGGTCCTCTAGGAAGACTAGGATAGATCAAGGCACTTTGTGATGAACAGGGAGCACCAAGATAGGCAGCACTTTGTGATGAACAGGGAGTGCGAATGTGAGTAACACTTTGTGATGAACAGGGAATGTCACACACGTAGTACTTTGTGATGAACAGGGAGCACTACTAGGATAGATAGCAACACTTTGTGATGAACAGTGAGTGTTACTTAGGATAGATAACCAAATGCATTTAGATAGCAAGTAGCATTTTGTGATAAACAGTGAATGCCACGATAACTGACATGATTTGATTTGCTTGACTGCAGGAGTACTTGCCGATGTTGGAGTCACGGGAGAGATTCCCGTCTACACAGAGATTGCGACCAGAGTTGTCGATTCAGGACAGGATTGCTATTGAGGAGATGGGTCTCAAACATGTGCTATATGTGCCCGAGTTTCGGGCAAACATGGGTTTGCTGACTGCACTAGCGGAGAGATGGCACTCCGAGACTTGCATGTTTCACTTACCTATGGGGGAGATGACAGTGACGCTCGAGGATGTCTATAGGATACTGCACATACTGATCGATGGAGAGCTGATTCCATATGATCGAGATGGAGACAGGGAGGCTCTGAGACGGGTATTCCAGGATCCCGGGTTGGAGATGAGAGCAGGTCACGTGGCATGGGATACCATGACCACGACAGGTTTAGCGTTACCAGCTGTTATTGGAGGAGCCATCAGTGGTTTCTTGTGTCCAGACAGGGCTACACGGGGATTGGCAGTGGGCTGGGGAGGAGCACTGGAGATACTGGTGACTGAGTACACCAGATATGCATGGGGGCCATGTGTCCTGGCACACTTATATTATGAGCTGCATCAGTTTGTCTATCACGGATCAGTAGGACTGGGCTGCGGAGTGACTCAGTTACAGGTGTGGGCATATGAGCACCTTCCTATCACACGGCCTATTCATTTCAGGGGCAGAGGACATGGACGGAGTTTTGTACATTTGTATGATATGATTACATCGCAGCCTCAGATTGGCCGGCTGGAGCACTGGAGGCATGTTATAGATGACATTGACATGGTCATCTGGAGGCCGTACCTGGGGTGCGAGGAGTGGGAGGACGATGTCGTGGAGCTGCCCTATACATTCAGGAGCAGGTATCTGATTGGGCGTACACCCTACATACTGGAGAGGCAGCTGGTTGACAGGGTTGGGAGACAGTTCGGCAGGATCCAGAGGATGCCGCGAGGCTCGGGCATGTATGCCCGCACAGTCAGGGATCAGGCTCAGTTCGGACCACTGTTATCGTATGATCAGGTCGTGACACAGATGACAAAGATGATGCCACTACCTTGGGATATGTGGCCAGAGGTGGAGGATGCAGGGATGGACGCAGAGTATGTTGCGTATTGGGCAGAGCATCCGTTTTCGAGGTTGACAGATCCTAGAGAGCTACTGGAGGGAGAGGTTGTAGGGGATGATGATGATGATGGTGGAGGGGATGGAGGTAGGGGCCGACGGGGGCGGAGGGGAGTAGTGGGGGAGAGGCGGGTGGCACCTCGGAGGGAGGGAGGACAGGAGGGAGCAACCCAGGTGGTGAGGGGTCGAGGTGGATTGCCCCTGCAGGTACCAGCAGCACAGGGACAGAGGCAGGGACAGGTGCAGCGACAGGTGCCAGTACAGGCACAGGTACAGGTTCCCCGGCATGTACAGAGACAGGCACCAGTTTAGGCACCTAGACATGTACAAGGGGAGGCACAGGTGCAGGCACCTGCAGAGGAGGAGCCACAGGCAGAGGCTGAGGGTGGAGATCCTGAGGAGGATGAGCTGCTAGAGCTGAGAGAGATCTGCCAGGGCCAGGCAGACGAGATCCAGGAGTTGGAGCGGGAGAGGGATCGCCTCAGGATCAGGCTCCGAGATACAGAGCGAGAGAGGGACCAGACCATCCAGCGATATACTGAGGCCGAGACAGCTCTGAGGGCAGGGAGGCAGGCGGTAGAGGACGCAGGGGCAGGCTACGCATATGTGCTGTGAGCCGGAGAGGAGATAGGTTATTGGAGGGACCTGTACTATGGTGCAGTGCCAGCGGATCAGCGAGCGAGGAGCTTCCATAGACCATCGCGTACAACGACGGCTATGGGAGGGAGTCGTAGGAGGCAGGCATCTAGTGGTGGGGTCATGGGTCCTCCACTACCACCAGACAGGCAGGGTGATCCCGGAGCAGGTCCATCTACAGCTCAGCGTCCATCGAGGCCAGCGGCTCCGAGGGAGGGAGTTCATCATAGCCATAGAGGGCTCCCCTTGTATCAGTATATGTACCATTTTTGTATTGTAGACACCTGCGGGTGATTTTGTAGCCATATGATTCTTTTGACATCATTGTATCATGACACTTTTGATTATATATGAGATTATTCATCATTTTTGCGGTAGCTATATGCATGTGTACCTTATGTGATGAGATGTTCTTTATGTGATACATGTTTTATGATATGGATGCTTATATGATGCCATGTAATATATTTTTGTTCTTTTATGTTGTATATGTGATGCATGATGCAAATGTGAATGTATGTAATGCAAATGAATATGATAGTGCAAATGATTATCTACATAATGAAAATGTGAGATGTGCTAACATGTGTTGTATGCAGGATGTGATGCAATTGTGATATCCATATGTATGTATAAAATGCTTATATGTGGTGATGTAGGTGTAACTATATGAAATGCAAATATTTTTGGTGTGTCATTATACTCAGTCATGTGATAGCGGGCTACGCGGACTCGAGAAGGACAATGGAAGTCAATCAAGAAACGGGGGATGGAAGACAGAAGATATGAAAGTGAAAGAGCTTCTTGTGCATTATCATCATTGAGCTTTATTATGGCAAGTAGGTTATGACAATCGAGGCATATGTTTGACCCAGAAAGTCATTGTACCCGTTTGCATGGAGATAAGACAGTCACAAACAAGGAATGCCCCAGTTCATACTAGACTCACAGTGTCCTCATATCCTTGGACAAGTCATAGCATTACTAAAAGACAATCCACAGACAGCAAATGCAAACAGGTGACGATACCCCATCCTCGCCTTTCTAGTCAAAGACATCCTGGAAAAGCTAAAAGACATGTCACCAAAAAGATAAAATCAAAAGAAAACCAAGACTCAACACCAACATCCACTGTAGTCCTCAAGTTTAGTGTCTCTTGTCACTTGTTTAAGTCTTATTCGATTGTGGTCACAATGTTCACTTTCACAAAAATGATAGATAGCACTGAACCATATGTTGTCTGAGTCTGTTGAAAGATTTGATTTTGTTGAAGCTCATTGTTGCTGCTGTGTCTCATCTGAAACTGACTGAATCCATGAAACTGATACTTTATTGCGGAGAAGATGAAGCTTTATTGCGGATCTGTGATGCAAATGTTGCTTTATTGCGGATTGTGCGCGGATAGACTAAAGAAAGCTGGAAGAAACTATACTCCTCGAAACATGTGATGTTCTCAGTTCCACACCCATCACTAGACGTAGGATTTTGCCTTAGCCACAGATAGGATCGGATTTATTATGGATGGAAAGGGATGTGAAAAGGGAGATTTATTATGAATGGCTAACTAATCTTGGGTAGATCAATAACAAGCCATGATGGGAATGGGTAAGTTTATTATGAACGAATAGGTTATGAGTGTGTGCAAAATGAAAGGATGAAAGTGAATCCTGAAGGAGGGAGGAGCAAAGTCTCTACGCATGGCGCTGGTGACCCAGTTTTCACCATGGTACTTGCCCAGGGCGCCACCGAAGTGGTTTTCACCGTTGGACGAAATTATTTCTCTTTACTTTTTTTTTTTGTATTTTTGAAATTTTTTTGATTTTTTTTTGTATTTTTGAAATTTTTGATTTTTTTTGTATTTTTGAATTTTTTGATTTTTTTTGTATTTTTGAAATTTTTGATTTTTTTTGTATTTTTGAATTTTTTGATTTTTTTTGTATTTTTGAATTTTTTGATTTTTTTTGTATTTTTGAATTAGGATATTCCGATGAGCTATGTGTAGAACCTGCGAAGGTGCATGCTGTTGATAGGATCCTCCAAAGGTTCACCTTCTGTAGTTGAGAGCTGATATGCCCCAGATCCATATACCGCTGTGATGATGTAAGGACCAAGCCAGTTTGGTTCGAACTTGCCCTTCTTATCTCTGTCCTGCTGATTCTTGGGGTTCTCTCTGAGGACTAAGTCACCTACTTCAAATGTGCGAGGCTTAACTTTGTGATTGTAGCTGCGACTCATTCTTTGTTGGTAAGCCTTGAGATGATTAAAAGCAGTGTGTCTTCGTTCCTCCAGCAGTTCTAGTTCTTGTAAGCAAGAGACCCTATAATCTTCATCGTGGATTATGTTTCTCAAGGAGACCCGTAGAGAAGGTAACTAGACCTCAATAGGCAAGATGGCTTCAGCGCCGTAGACAAGTGAGTAGGGTGTAGCTCCTGTAGGTGTGCGGACACTTGTATGGTAGGCCCAAAGTGCAGGATTGAGTTGGATATGCCAGTTACGGCCAGCGTCGTCGACTGTCTTTTTAAGGATTTTGAGAATTGTTTTGTTAGACGCCTCAGCTTGGCCATTACCTTGGGGGTAATATGGTGTGGAGAAACGATGGGAGATATGGAAGCGCTCATAGAGTTCACGAACATCCTGATTTTTGAATGGACGCCCGTTATCAGTAATAATGGAATCAGGAATACCATATCGGCAAATGATGTAGTTCAAAATGAAGGTAGCGATTTGTTTCCCAGTAACTTGTGTGAGAGGCATGACTTCAATCCACTTTGTGAAATACTCTGTGGCTGTGATAATGAATTTATGACCGTTGGAAGAAGGAGGGTGAATCTTGCCCTTGAGATCGAGTCCCCACTGACAAAAGGGCCAAGGAGATGCAAGTGGTTGTAGTTCTTGTGCTGGTGCATGTATGAGGTCTCCATGAATTTGACACTGCTTACACTTCTTGACAAACTGATATGAGTCTTTTTCCATAGTAGGCCAGTAATATCCAGTCCTAATGAGTTTCTTGGCCAAGGTAGGACCACTAGTATGCGGACCACATATCCCTTCATGCACTTCTCGTAACGCAATCTGAGCTTCGTCACTCTCTAAACATCTAAGAAGGGTGCCATCTAGACCTCGTCAGTATAGGATATCAGCTAGAATGACGTATCGAGAGGATTGGCGAATGAAAGTGCGGCGTTGATTGTTCGATAGATCGGGAGGTAAGATATTGTCACGAAGGTATGTGAATATGGAACCATATAACTGGGATTCAGGACCAACAACACATATCATTTCCGTAGGAGTGATCTCATATGAAGGAATCAACAGATTATCTACCAGGAACTCATAGCAGGTCTCATTTTGTGGTAGATCAATTAGTGAAGCGATTGTAGCCATGGCATTTGCAGCACGATTCTGTTCTCTTGGTATCTGCTCAAAATCTATCTTTGTGAAGTGTTGTTTCAAATCATCTACCAGTTGTTTGTAAGGCATTAGCTTTTCATCTTTTGTTTGATAATCATCAGTTGCTTGACGGATGACAAGTTGAGAATCCCCAAAAACACGAAGTTCCTGGATCTTCCACTGAACTGCAATTCCTAATCCAGTTGTTAATGCCTCATATTCCGCTATATTGTTGGTGCAAGGAAATGATAAGCAGTATGATTTTGGTATAGAATCGCCTTGAGGAGTTATAAAGAGTATACCCGCTCTTGCTCCATGCTGTGTGTATGAGCCATCAAAGTATAGTTGCCATGGCTTCACATGTGATATTGTTAAAATTGCTTCATCTGGAAATTCTGACTGTAGAGGAACATCATCTATCATGGGAGCATCTGCCAATTGATCTGCAATTGCTTGTCCTTTTATTGCTTTTCTGTCTACGTACTTGATGTCAAATTCACTCAGAATCATTACCCACTTGGCCAGCCGCCCAGTAAGTGTAGCTTTGTTGAGAAGATATTTTAGTGGATCAATTCTGGCAATCAACTTAGTCTTGTGAGTGAGCATATAATGACGTAATTTTAGTGAAGCAAAGACCACAGCGAGACAGGCACGCTCGATTGGTGTGTAATTTAGCTCATATCCCACCAGTGTGCGACTGATATAGTATATTGCTTTTTCCTTGCCGTCAGGTACTTGTTGTGCTAAGAGTGCCCCCAGTGCCGTTGGAGTAGCTGATATGTAGAGTAACAAAGGTTGATCTAGAATTGGTGGCATCAAAACTGGTGGGTTCAAAAGATAATCTTTGAGCGCCTGAAAAGCCTGTTGATAGTTCTCATCCCATTTGAACTTGATGTTTTTGCGTAGCAGGTGCTGGAAAGGGTTACACTTATCTGCAAGTTGTGCTATGAATCTTTGTATGGATTGGAGTCTCCCTTGTAAAGATCGAAGTTGACTGATGTTCCTCGGTGGCGGCATGTCCAAGATAGCCTTGACTTTTGCTGGATCGGCCTCGATTCCTCTTTTAGACACAATAAATCCTAGGAGCTTCCCTGAGGTTACTCCAAAGACACATTTCTTTGGATTTAATCTTACTTTGTATTTTTTCAGCCGATCAAAGACAACTGAAAGTATGTCCAAGTGTGTATCTCTGTCTATTGATTTTTCCAAGAGATCATCAACATAATCTTCCACTGTTATGTGCATGAGATCATGAAAAATAGTGGTCATCGCTCTTTGATAAGTAGCGCCTGCATTTTTCAGCCCAAAAGGCATGACATTCCAACAGAAGGTTCCCCATGGACAAGTGAATGATGTTTTATGTTGATCTTCAGGCGCAATCCTGATTTGATTATATCCAGAAAATCCGTCCATTAAAGATAGCATTTCATGACCTGCTGTGAGATCAACGATCAAGTCAATGTTTGGTAATGGGAAGTCATCTTTCGGACAAGCTTTGTTGATATCTCTGAAGTCTGTACATATTCGGATACTACGATCTGGTTTGCTGACAGGTACTAAATTGGAAATCCATTCGGGATAATCAATTGGGTGTATGAATCCGACATCCAATAATTTCTCCAGCTCTGCTTTGACTAGTAATGCCACTTGTGGGTGCATTTTCCTTAATTTCTGCTTTACTGGCTTTGCCCCCAGTTTGACTGTCAGATGATGCATTACCAAATCCGGATCCAATCCAGGCATATCAGCGTATGACCATGCAAAGTTGACTTGTCGTTCCTTGAAGAAGCTTATGAATTTTGATCTTTCGGACTCTGTTAATGATTGAGCCAGGAATATGTTGTGTGGAACTTTTTTCGTACCAATGTTTGTCTTTATAGTTTCCTCTATCAGCATGGATGACTTTTCCTCATATGACGCTGGGAGAATGTTGAGCCTTCCATCTTCGGGTGCCTCAAAGAGGTTTTCACCCTCAGATACGTCCTTTCTTTTTACTTTTTTGGAGTCAGATAGCGCCACAGTGTGGTTTTCGCCATAAGACCCTTGTTTTGTTCTTATTTTCACATTTTTGCGACTAGAAGGCCCGACACCCTCACCGAAGTATGCCATGTTGTTGAGTTCTATGGTGTATCCTGCTTTGTGGTCTCCAGGGGGAAGATCATCTCGAATGCCAAGATAGTCAACAATAGCTTCGTCATTTTGAAATGTATCAAATTGTGCTGGTCCTTCATGATCCCAGTCAATGAGTTGGGGGTGAACAAGGGGAAGGTCATTAGTGTTTTCAGAGTTTGCTGGACAGAGAGTGAAGATGTGGTTATATTCAGGTATGTCAAGGCAATCATCGAGGTCATCGATGGCACTCTCCTCATCAGCTTCAATCGTGAGTGAATCCAAATTGTCATCACTAGTAGCGCCTTCTGGGACAGGTGTCCTCATCCTATGCGATTTCAACCTAGGACCTTGAAACGAAGACTGTGCGGGATCCTTATGGGTTGGTTCTTGACCAACTCTGAACTTTTTGTAAAATTCCTCCTCCTCTGTAGGTTCATCTGGCTCTCTGAATGTCTCGGTGAGCTCATAGTCACTGGAGGATTTGTCTGAACCCCATTCCCACTTATTAGAATCTGTGGAATAATAATCCTCTTGTTGAACTTCGGCCACTTTGATTCGCCATGCCTCTTTTGTTCTTTTATTGTGAATCTTGGAATTCAGAAAACCGAGTCCCTTGGAGCGTTCCCTTCTTGCAGTTAGCTCAGGTTGTAAGGGCTCCATGACACCTTCTTTGCGTAACCCGAGAGGGCTTTTTCCATCATACCCAAATCTTTGCAGAATTTTGAAGCCTTTGCCATAGTTCTCACAGGGTATAATAATTTGATCTTGCGTGTCCTCTTCAATGTCTCTATAGAGCATTTTATATAAATTTTCTTCTTCTAGTTCGCCCCATCTTTGAAAGATGGTAGGATCCCATTTGAGTATCATGATGGAGATTTGCTTGTTAGGATGTGGCCTCCCATATTCTTTTGGAGAGCTCATGACTTGTCGTAAAAACATTGTCTGATTCAAAGTGTATTCTCCCATGCCTTTGTCTTGAAACTTGCCTCTAAGTTCACCTTGTTTGGATGTCGAGGGTTTTAATGACTCAGGATCAATGTATGCCGAAGAAGGAGTAGCCTCACGATTACTGGGAATTATAGTCTCAGTATGTGATCTCAAGTTATTGCAATATATGAACGGATTTGGATCACCATTGACTGTTACCTCGACTCCATTATGAGGAAACTTAATGCATTGATGATATGTTGATGGGACTGCCCTCATTTCATGAATCCAAGGACGTCCTAGCAATATGTTATATGTGAGATCTAGATCTAGGACTTGACAAACCACATCCTTTGTGACTGGCCCGATTCTTAGTGGTAAGGTAACTGTGCCCTTGGATGAACGCTCTTCGTCATCATAAGCCTTGATGGTGATTTGGTTTGTAGAATTCACAGCTTTTTCAGAATATCCCAATTGTCTGATGGTGCTCAATGTACAAATATTTAGACCTGCTCCTCCATCTATCAGGACTCACTTTATTCGGTGTTTATGTATGAAGGCTTCAATGTGTAAAGGTGCATTATGTGGCTAACTTATGGAGGCATCATCGGCTTCTGTGAATGTAAGGGAGTGTGGAACGGATAGGTATCCCACCATGGCTTGAAACTGGTCCACGTTCAGATCAGTAGGGACAGCAGTGTCTCTCAAGATTTTGTCAAGGATGGCTTTATGTGCAGGGGATATACGTAAGAGCTCAAGAATGGAGATGAGCGCAGGTGTCTTCCCTAATTGTTCTACAAGGTCATACTCAGGTTTGATTGATGAAGGATTGGTATTCTTAGTGGAGGCACCTGGCAACGTGATTTTACCTCAATGAGTTGTAACATGACATTCAGAGGTAGATTCAGACGAAGAGCCAACACCCTTTAGGACAATCTTGGGTCTCTGAGAAGGATTCTCAGGATTTTTGTTCTTGATAGTAACAGTAGAGATATGATTGTCCATCGAGATGTGATTGATAGTAGAATCATAATTGTAAGGTGCTCTAGTGTAATTGGCTTGATCATCTGTGACTTTGCCTTTTCCTTTGTCATGTTTTGGGAATGGTTCCTTAAACATATCATGTTCTTGGTTAGATGAATGTCCCTCAATCTCAATATCTCCTCTATCAATGAGATCTTGCACAATGTTTTTCAATCGATGGCAATTACTTGTCTTATGCCCCTTTCTCTTATGAAACTCACAATACTCATCATCATTCCACCAATTTGGTTTGACCTTTGGTTCATATGGAGAAAAATCTGGAACTGTGATCACTTTGTTTGCCACAAGATTTTTGAATACTGATTCAAGTGGTTCTCCCAATGGAGTGTACTTCCTTCGTGGTCTAGAAATTGTTTGAGTGTTCACCTGATTGTTGGTAGAACTTGATCCAGAAAAGACGAACTTGGGTCTCACTGTGTTGGCATCAACAACACCATCATTAACTGTGTTCTTGTTCTTGTTCCAAAATTTTGGTTTGTCCTTTCCTTTAAAGTCCTCTTTGTTTTCCTTGAATATCTTAATGACTCCTTGTTCAATTAAGACTCTTTCTGTTGCTAGGCCCTTTTCAATAACATCCTTGAATGTAGAGAAACAAGCTTTTCTGAGATCATAGCCAATAGCCTTGTTAACATTTTGTGTGAACATTTCCACCATTTGTTTCTGCGGGATTTCGCAAGAGCATCTGCTAGCTAAGTTTCTCCATCTTTGTAAAAATGTTGCGAAAGATTCTCCTTCCTTTTGTTTAGTATTACATAGGGTAGTAACTGAGACATCTGTTTCAATGTTGTAAGAGAAATGCTGAATGAATGCCTCTGCCAAGTCGCCCCATGACTTAATACCAGGAGGTAATTGAGAAAACCATTCCATAGCTTGATCACCTAAGCTCTGTGGGAACAACCTCATCAAGTATGTTTCTTCTGCCGCTACCTCAATGCAAGCTGTGAAGAATTGTCTTATATGTGCCTTGGGGTCTCCTCTCCCTCTATATTTGTCAAATTTTGGTGTCACAAAGTGTGCAGGAAACAGAGGCATTGGAATACTCTTATCAAAGGGATAAGGACATATATCTCTCATAGTGTATGTAGGCTTTGATGTACTCATGTCCTCCATTTTCTTTTGTAGATCCCTAATTTGTTGCTCCAAATTATTCTTGGGAGGAGATTGATTTCTTGTAGCATACCCCATGTTTGAAATGCCCATTTGAGGAGGAGCTTGTTGCATGTATGGATGATACTGATCGTAGACATGTCCATATGGAGGTCTATATTGTTGCGACATGTATGGAGCACTTGGCATAACTTCATGTTGAGGGACCCCATATCTATTTTGTGCATATATACCATATTCAATAGGCCTTTCATTTTCCATTGTGTTGCCCCCAATTTTGACATGAGGTCTCCTTGTGTCAAAATTTTGAGGATGTCCTTGAGTATCCACTTGTTTTGATTGATCCATACCTTGAGCATGTGTTTGAGCATAAGGCCTCCATGATGGTCTTTAAGTGTAAGTATCATATGTTTGAGCTTGTGAATGTGGGATTGCTGGCTTTTGAAGCAAAACTGATGGTGACTCAGGCATCATATTATTCGGTCCTCTATTTCCCCCACTATTTGGTCTCCTTTGATCCATGTTGGGTTGAGTTTGTTGTGAGGGTCGACTTTCTATAAGTTGAGATAAGTCAAAATCATGCGGTATTTTAGCTCCACTTTGTGCCATCATGTGTAAGAAGTATTGTCGATCTTTCCTCATTATCTCTTCAACCAATCTATTGAAATGAGGATTCATTATGGATTCTTCTATGTTTGCTGATAGTATTGAAAAGTTGTCCACATTGTCATTGTGTGTAGCATTGTTGTTTATAGTGTTTGTGCTTTCCACATTTGGATTATGTCTATAAACATTCATGTCTGGTAATGTAGTGTGCTCAGGGTTGTAGAATAGTTCATTGTCATACTCATAAGAACTCATGTTTACGGATTCTTGAGCTTCTTTAGCTATTCTCCTAGATTTTTGAAGGCGGGTTTCAACCATGAACTAGGTATTTGACCAAGATGTGAGAGACTAGATGAAAAATGGAAAAAGTATGGAAGACCAAGAGTTGTATGGAGTGTAAATGAATCTGAGTGTACTTGCAATGTCCAAAGTGTAAGACCAAGTATGTAAGTAGTAGAGTAGGTGTGACTTCCAAAGAGACGATCGTTTCTCTTGATGAGGTAAGTTGACCTTGACTCTAAGTAAAACCAAATGAGACCCAAAGGTAAGAAACCTTGATGAGGGACCACTTAGCAAAGTGTAGTAGTATGTAGTGTGTTGAAAGAGTATAGTGAGGACAAGCAAGTGACCTTTTTGACTCAAATTTAGACAAGTATGAATGTAAAATGAGATGTGAAGCATTGATGGACTGTATGAGACCTTAGAACAGGCTGAATGCTAGATGAAACCTGAAGAGACAACCTAGGAAGCTCAAGTATGCCGAAACTGATTTTCTTTTGTTTGCTGGACTGTTAAAGTTTTCAATTCCTGACACAGACGCCTCTGTATACTTCACAGACGCGGTTACCAGACACAGACACCTCTCTATTTGACGCAGACGCGGACAAAGACACAGACGCTATTTTGCACTTCACAGACGCGATTATATGACGCAGACGCGGTTAAAACAGACACAGACGCGTTTCTGTAACCTTAGTGCAATTTTTCCAATATGTGAAGTTGTTTTATTGTGACCAAATCCGACTGTTTGACTGTTTCTCGTGACAAGAGGACACAATGTTGATGACTCAATGTTTGCAAACTGTTTAGACTCCAAAAGTGTGTTGTTTGATGTAAAAAGTTTTGCATACACTTGAAGACACAAAAGACACAATGTTTTGTTGTTTTGTCTTGAATGTTTGAGTGTTTAGCATAAGACAAGCACAAATCTTAGGGCTGGCCAAGACAATAGTTGTTGATCCCACATAGGGTTTTACCCCCGAGGCTACGCTATTCAGAGTGGATACTTAGATGCTTGACCTCACTGGCTCCACCCTCGGCACTCACTTCTCGGGTTAGCCAAGCATCAGTCCCCATGAAAACTCCCCATGGCGAACTTTGTATCTCTACTAAGAACCGTATGTGTATGGGCCGCTACCAGAGGTCCGACCTCCTGCCTCAACAACTAGAAGGATTTGGGCTTCTAAAACAAAAAGGTGCTAGTAAGGGCATCCGCTCGTGTGGCCATACATGCGGCACTTTCAGCTCTGTAAATACAGAAGGCTCCCAGCCGGTAGGGGTTACGCCCTACAAATGATCAAATAAATTTGATCAAACGGGTTTATGGGGAGACATAGTGTCGGTATGAACTAATCAACACACGTTATTCATAGTTTTCACCATGAATACATTTGATTATAGTGGTTCGGATGAGGTGGGTTTTCCTCGCTACCACTTGGGTCGTTCTCTTCTCACTAGTAGTCCTAATGACCACACGGGAAGACAGGCCCTCTAAAGATTAACCAAAAAGAGCCTATTGCTCAAGACACAAAAGACAATGATTCAATTTTAGTGCACCAATGGAAGTGTTTGCTAGGCTATGAAAACAAGGCACACAACAAAACTACAAAACCCTAGCTAAGGCCCTGCAACAAAATTGTTAGTAGTTTGGGTTGTTTCAAATGATAACCCCTTCCTGCAAGTACACAAGTTAGGTAAATTTTAGAAAACCCAAAAGACTTTGTGAAAAGGGGCCTTCAACAAAAACGTTTTTGCCTCCAAAGCAAGCTGCACAAACTTGGTTAGCTACATCTGCAAGGGTTAGCCGAAAATAATCCAGATCTGAAACCCTAAGTACAAAATCCGAAAACCCGAATCAAAGAAAATTGACAAATTTGCCAAATAGAAAGCACAAACGCTTCTATACCAGACACAGACGCGTCTGTATTACACAGACGTTGTTCTGTGATACACAGACGCGCTCAGGTAACGCAGACGCCTTTCCCGAACACAGATGCGATAAGATCAATCACAGACGCGGTTTTAATTCACAGACGCGGTTCCAGAAACCTGCAAAAATAAAATCTGGCAAAAACACAAACGCGATTCACGATATTGCAGACGCTTCTGAAACACAAAAACGCGATCCGAACGCTCGCAGACGCGGAAAAACCTAAAATGTCGTCGAAAATTGTCCGATCTGCAACTTCAAAAATGTTAAATGCAAAGGGACAAGTGTCCCACCGAGCGTGCCAAAATGTTTATGGTGAAAATGGATAACAATAATAACAATATTGAAAGACTAAATGAATCCAACCACTAAACCCTAGCCTAACAATCAACAAAGATCCACCATAACATATGAAGATTACCTAAGACAATGCAAATAACTCAAAATCACAAAGATTATACCATCACATGTCCACTAGGGTTTTGATCTCCATTCTTCCTATCTCCATTGATCTTGCTTGATGAATATTTGCTCTCAGATTTTTGTATGCACAAGAGCTCAACAAAGAACAGAATGTGGTTGCAAGTAGGATCGTAGTGTAGCCAAGTACTCCAAAATCAGTCATTAGGGTTTGACAATGAAGAAAGCATCTCCTTAAATAGAAGACACAATAGGAAATGGAGGGTTAAGATTAAGAGGTGTAGAAAGAGAGGTCGGCTAGGATTAGAGGGTAGGTAAAGGAAATACCAAAATAATGAAAGAGGTAGGTAGTGTATGAATTAAGAGATGAATGACATGTGTCATGTGTAGAAAAAGCTAATGAATTAATTAAATAAATAAAGATTTATTTATTAAATAGAAGAAGTGGGATAATTAAATAAATAAAATATTTATTTAATTTAGGAAAGGGGTAATTTAAATAAATGAATGTATTTATTTAAATAAGAAATAAGGCTAGAAGAGGATAAATGAATTAATTAAATAAATAAGGATTTATTTAATTAATAGAAGAATTAGGCTTAGATAATTAAATAAATAAAATATTTATTTAATTAGACATGACAATTTTAGGTGTCTACAATAAGCATCTTAGCATATGCATCCAAAATGTTTGCATCTACATCATAACCCATTTCTTCAGTCCATATCTTCTGGGGTATCACAACTTCCATAAGAGTTTCATCCCTTTTCACCATGAAACAAATTTCAGTTGAGTATTTCTCAACTATGTGCTTTGGAATCCTTTCCCTTGACTTCATGGCTTTCTGAAATGATTTGAAGTATCCCCAAACTTTGTCATCTCTTTGATTCCCCAAACTGGTGATAGTACCCTTAATCTGCCTGCCTATTGGTATATCGAAGGCCCATTGCCTTTTGCCCAAACCCGGTATCTCATTCAAAAAGAAAAGAATTAGGCAAACTATCAGATTTCCATACCAAAAAACTCCTTTCTTTTCTCCCTTGATCTTTTCCTAAGTTCATAATCAACTCTTCTTTCATCCATTCACACATATCATACTTTTCATCCTTCTTCAACATTTGATAAGCAACAAATATGCAAGAGCTAGAAACTGAGTTGAGCCGGTTAGATTGGGTTACCTTGTAACCTATAATCATGCTGACGAATTTGATTTGATCATTTGATATCTTCTTCTTTGGTTTCTGACCTATCTCAGGTAAGCCAGTGATAGCCCTCATTACTTCCTTGGTGATCTCATGGGGTCTATCCAGCCAGATAAATTCACCATGAACTTTGCTCAACACGTACCAGATTATTTCATCCTCAAACTCAGGAATATCCAAGATTCCGGTTAACCCTAGGTCTGCAATATGTTTGAATTCGGGATTGATGATTCTGGAGTCGTTCAACAGTTCAGATATGTACATTGAATTGATTTCAGTTGTTCCCAAGTCCTCTAGATTCCAGTGGATGTAAGCTCTGACATCCTCAACATAAACAATACCTTCGGGAACCCTCGAAAAAGCGTCGATCGAATCATTCAGAGTTGCAATATGAGAGCATATTTTGAATATCAGTCTCAGACAGTCCTTAACCTCTACTACAATGGGATTTGCAATGAAAGTGGGGACAAAAGAAGAGCCAACCTCCATTTTGAATGATTGAATTGCGAAAAATACCTGGAAATAGTCGTCGGTGACAAACCCTAGATATCTCCTTTGAATATAGTTGAAATCACTGATGGTTGCTTCTGATTGCTCTGAATCGCCTTTGAATTGCTCTGTATCGCTCTGAATGCAAGGTGATCATAATGAAGTGAATTCTTCCTTTTATCCTTCAAAAAACCCTAATTCACCATCGACATAAATGCCTTCCAGTGAGACATACTATATGCCGGATAAACCTTCTCGGATGTTTGAGACTTCCTTCCAGATCTCTTTCCCAGGAAATGTGCAGGATTTTCATGAAATTTGCCTACCCCTAAGGCAATTGCTCGAATTGTCGGATGAGCTTTCTGTCGGTGCAGGAACATTCTACTCTGTTGATTGAGTAACCAGAGCAGTTTCATCTCTCGATTGATCATCTGACTTCCTGACCCATCTCTTGGTATGATCATGCCAAATCTCATTGATCTTTTGCTTTCCTTTATCATTTGATCTATTATTGCTAACCGGTGGATTTTTACTTCTACAAAACTTGGCTATGTGTCCAATCTTGTTGCATGCATAACATGTAACATTGTTCATTTGAATTGCTTTGCTATAACCGAGATAATTGCTTGACCTACATTGATTAGCCATACATCCAAACTTTCCACATGTATGACATTTTACATTCATTTTGCAATATTCTGTCTTACGACCATACTTATTGCATTTGGAACATTGACCGGGGACAGAGTTATAATTCTGATTTGCTCCATTTCTACATTGTCTAGCCATATGACCAAGTTCTTTACAAACATAGCATCTACCATTGAATTTGTGAGCATTGAGCTGCCTTACCAGTGTCCTCTGGTTCCGGTTGTTTTGATCATTCTGTATATCGGATGTCTGATCTTCATTTGCAGTATCGGAGCTCTGACCTTGTTCAAATCCAAGTCCTCTAGAGTTTGTATTCTGCCTTTGGCTCTCCAATAATTCATTAAGTTGTGCTAAACTAGCCTTGAATTTTTCCTTATACTCATTTGCAATAGTCAGATCATCTCTTAGGATTATCATTTGTCTTTCAAATTCTTTTTCATTGTTTTGGAATTGCACTAATTTTGTTCTCAACACATCATTTTCATGAGCCAACCTGATGCATTCTTCAGATTTGTCCTTTAGTGATCTAGCAAGGTCTTCCTCCTTTTTCTTTCTGTCTTCAATTTATTTTGCCAACCTCATAGTTATGGCTTGCATTTCATTCTTCATTTTCTTGATTCAACTTCTGACATAGGTTCTTCAGAGTATCCTTTTCTTCATCATTTTGATCTTGCAATTGTTCCCACGGTTCCTTCCTTTTGGCTTGAGCATTAGATAACTTTTCTTGCAGAGTGATAATGAATTCTTTTGGAGATCTAAGTTCATCGTCCAACTTTATGTTCTTAAAATTTTCAGCTTCAAAATCTTCAAGAGCAACTTCAAGCTACTACCTCAAACACATCTCCATGGATTCTGGATTCACGATTTCCCTCAAGCTGTTAGGCTTCCTCCGAGACACAAGGCTTTGATACCAATTGTTGGAATCCAACAACACTGGGGGGGGGGGTGAATCAGTGTTCTACCAGAATATAATATTTTAGCCTTATTAAAGAATTCATTCATCAACCGATAAACATTAATACATATAACTGAAACAAATAATGCAATCACATAAATGAACACCATAACACAGAGAATTTATACATGGAAAACTTCAATGAGGAAAAACCACGGTGGGATTTGTGACCCACAATATCAATTCACTGACCATATAAAGAGATATTACACATAATAGGGGCCTGCACATGCCGGAACACACACTGCCTAGAGCACACTGCTCATCACCAAGAGTCTCACTAACTACAATCACTTTCAGATACAAAAATGCAAAACTGAACTCATATAATGCATCTGTTATGCCTGATTGAGTTTCGGTTAAGGCTCTGACTATTTCGGTTCTTAAACCCTAAACCCTTGCCGGAATAACATACACCTTATGAGTACCTTAGAAATCATCTACAGATCATTACAAAATATTGCTTTCACATACAAATGATCTCGCATACATAAACTATGCATTTTGGATCTTATCTCCAATGTTATTTGAAAATGACCTAATAGACTGACTTATATACCCTTACAAACATTTATGCCATATGTTGGCTTACATACAAAATGATAATACATGTCATCTCATTATGAATTATAAAATGATTTTCCGGATACTACCCTTTGTCAGATCTCCAAGTGATGTCGACTTCCCATACCGGTACCTAGTTTGTTGGTTACCTTTGAAATCCTTGATGCCAGTGAAGTGTCTGTCGGATGTTAATGTAAACCAAAATATGTTGCCATCAATGACAACATAAGAAACTGAATGAGTGTAAATTGCCAACAAGTTGTTCATGATGCCCCTTAAGGCATTCCATTATGCCATGCCTACCTCAGTGCAATAGTTTCATATAACAACATCCTTCTTGAAGTCCTCTGAATTGTCCGACTCATAGCAAACCCTGTCACCTCCTATTTCAACCTCCTTAGAATAGATAGCGAGAGTTTTCTCTTTAACTTTTAGCATGGAAACAAAAGTAACAGAGCAATGCCTTGGAAAAATAAGATTTTTGTTTCCATAAAAGAATAAGGCATCAAGCAACCCTTCATCGAAATAATTGCCGCAGGAATTTGCCAAACAAGGAGAAGTGTGAGAAGTGTACTCCCAGCCAGATCAAGGGATGTTAAGGGAAATAATTATTGCCAAGTCGGAGTCAGAGCATGAAAACTCGTCAATTTCCAAGCTGCCATCTAGTAAAAAATATTTTGCTTGCCCTCCGATCACACGATCCTCCATACGACCCTTATAGTGCTTCGCACAAGCGAATTGCGTCATTATGAGGATCAAAAGGCAATGACAAAAAATGAGTAAAAAATGAGTGTATCATTTCATGGCATGCATGGCAGTCCACCTCAGATACTCATTGGTACCACTGGACTAAAGGCTACAATTATTTGAATTCAAAAATTCCCTTGTCCACCCCTCAGAGGCATCATGGTGGGAATGAGGGAAAGACTTAGTAGATTTCATATCCATTAGGGGTTGTATTATTAGTCTCTCCTTCAATAAGGAGTCTGATGGAGGGAGGCAGGGAGTTGCGAATTCTCCAAAATCTCAGTCTATGCAAATTGAGACCAAGGGTTGCCATGGCATCCACCACACAATTACCTTCCCTATAGATATGGTTTAGTAGGAAGGAGTCAAAGGCAAATAAAAGTATGAATGTGTCTCTAATGATACCATCAATAGACCAGTTTATTCTATTGAACCCTTTAACAACATCAATTATCAAATTTGATTCACCTTCAATGGCAATTGTATTGACCCCAATGGAAAGGGCAATGCGAAGACCCCAAAGCAAAGTTCAACTTGATTGCTAGAATGGTCATTCAAATTACCTACATAAGCTGCAACCAACTCTCCAGTATGAGTTCTCAAGATTCCACCCCCAACAGCCAAACCAGGCCGAGCAACACCATCAAAATTAAGTTTTTGGTAGCCCCAATCAAAGGTTTTCATTTGGTGTTTAGCCTTCGTATGCACTTTGAATTGTCAAAGGCAACAAAGGAAGCCGGGAGGTTCCACTTGCGAGCAATTTCATAATCAACAATGGTTAATAATGTAAAAATGATTAATAAAATTTGGTGCATCTTAGAGATATGGATATTACACATGGGTTAAGCAGTCTTGGAGACACTTGTATATTGTATGTGGCATTGTGATAAATACTTAATGTGGATGTCACATTGAGAAAAAAAACAGTGAAAAAAATTAGTACCAAATGTTTAATTTAGGGTCATTAGTTCATGGTTTTGAATCACATGGTTTATGTAATACTGTGTTTTTTTGCAAGCTTGTATCTATGAAAGCAAGCACATGAGTAACAATCAAGGCTGGCTTGTGTAACCTTTTTCTTGTTGACTAATGTTGAATTGAGCATCTCTTGTAGGCTAAACATGTGGAAGCATGGATTGAGATGTGTGGTTAAATAGTTTTATTTGTTTGTAACTTGTATGAAGGAATACAACTAGAGTGTTGGATCAATCACAAACCTTGCATAGAGATTCAATAAGTTAATTATATTCTCATTCCTTGAAATAATACATTAAATTGTGGGTGCTTTTGGAGGTTAATTTTTTCTCTTGATAAAGTTTTTACAAAGTACAAACAATGTTATCTTGTGGTATGTTTGTTATTTTTTTATATCGTGGATTCTAAATACTTGTTTTTGCATATTTTCCTCTCATGAAGGTTATTTGGAAATGACTTTTTTATTGTTTTAAACTTCCTTCCACATATCAAAATAGAACTATTTAGTTTATATTATTAAGGTCTTTAATTTAATAAGGCTCAATGCTTCACCTCTATCAGCGTCACCTAGATGCAATGAGTACTAAGTGTACTATTCATTCTCATGAGAGATGGGTTCTTGTGAACCACTACTCATGAATCATGGGTCAATGAGTTTGACTCGAAAACTACACAGTTGAATCCTTATAGCAATGTCATAATTTGACTTGCTATGGAAAATATCTCCTGCTTATCACTTGATGAGCTAAAGGGGCTCTTTAATGAATGGTCCATAAGGCACAACACTTGTTGAAGGTTTTGCAAATGGGGTTGCAAGCTTAGTGGGTTTAACCTTGGAGGAAACTCCATGGTAAAGTGTGCTTGAGTTGGAGTCAAACTGGGATGGGTGACCTCCCAAGAAGGCCCAATGCTTCACCTCTATGAGCATCACTTAGATGCAATGATTGTTAAGTGTACCATTCATTCTCATGAGAGATGGGTTCTTGTGAACAACTACTCATGAATCATGGGTCAATGAGTTTGACTCGAAAACTACACACTTGTATCCTGATAGCAATATCATAATAGTCTATATACATTTTAAAATATAATGATATTTATTATTTGAGTGTTTGCCTACATGATATTAAGGTAGAAAATGTTCAATTTTTTATACAAATAATTTTTAAAATGTAATGTCATAGTTTTCTTATTATCAATAAAGGATTAAAAAAAATATTATTTTCAATATCTTTTATGAATGAACTATTATTGAATCCAATTTGATGATGTAGATTGAAAACATTAAATAGTGGACTTACCAAATAAACCTCTATAAAAAGAAATTAGATTTATTAAATATCACTATATATGCTTTTGAAAGGCATAAATTTAAATTGGTAGATGTTCTACCTTAATCTTAAATGTATCTTTGATAAAATTTGAATTCACATACGTAGAATCCATGTTGTAGACACCTAGACAATGCTGAGTTCAAATCTTCTTCAATACCAAAAAAATTATTTATCCTCACAAAAACAAAATTTACTCTCAATATTTACTCCAACATAAAAAACTTCAAGTAAAATTATAGAGGTAAAGCCGACATCAAACTTAAATGCAGATTACATGAGAGTTAAATTGAGGTGGATACGAGCTGCTTAACATTGATGGGAGAGACATGATCTGCAGATCCTTCATAAAAGGTGTCCACAAGCATCTGAGCCACTATTTGGGTGGGATGATAGAGATCCCAGAATAAGTATTCTCTGCGATTTGAACAGTACTTCACTACTGGTAGACAAGCAATGCGAGCATTCAACTTTCCTGCCCCACAGCAAGCGTTCATCACATCCTTAAACCCTGCCCACAAACACATATTTGTTATTGTTTAATCATACAATGAGGAATTTGATGGAGTTTTCACTGAGAGAAATATGGACATTAATGGAAGCAGTTGGTGAGATTCACAATTGGGTTTCATCCCCAAAACTTAACTAGTCTATGAGTTTAGCACTCTGTCCAGTGAAGGCCTGAACAGAATGACTTAATGAGAACTTGAAGATCACCAGAAGTTAAAATTCACACCAAATTAACAGCATCATTTGGTACTGTTGATGAATGAAATATCACAATTTGTAAGGCTTTGTAGATGAGTGATGTACCGTATACAGAAGGATTCTGAAAATACTTGGACGCCACTCCATATGTGTTACAGAGAGCATAGCGGAAGCCTTGCAGATTTGGTGTTAGCTGTGACGCAAGGAGGGATTTCAAGGCAGTATTGAAGCTTCGAGCCAGATTGTTCTCCTCCTCAACACAATCCCCCGTTTTGTTCATCTTACTGCGCTGAGATGGGCAGCAACCAACGGCTCCAACTCCCACGCTAACAATCCTTCGCGCTCCCAGATTATATATCCTCTGAAAATTTGCCCAAATCAAAAGATGAAGCATTGTCCAAATAACTCTAGTGAAAGTATTTAATGGAGTAGAATTCAAAGCATAAAAATCCCAGATTATATATCCTCTGCAAATTTGCCCAAATCAAAAGATGAAGCATTGTCCAAATAACTACAGTGAAAGTACTTAATGAAGTACAATTCAAAGCATAAATTTAAAGTTCATAAATTCAAATTTTATATCATAAGAGTTCAAAAATTCAAATCTTATAGGATAAGGATGTACACCCCTTATTAGTCCAGAATAGTTTCATATGTACTATAAATAATCTCTGGACATAATCTCTGAACTCGAAAACAAATCTGTCTATATAACATAAAGTATAAAAAGATTCTATTTCCATTTCCATATCCATTTCAAATCTAAAACTGTTTCTCTTTCCTCAATAGCATGCAAATTGTTATATTCCTAACCATATCTGCAACATCATGTTGCAACACAATGCAATCATAAAATCCAATAGAAAGTATTAAAGCATTTTGTGTTTTGATTACAAATCACCTGCAGTTGGACCTTAAAGGTGGAAATGAGAAGATCTATGTACTGCTGAGGAGTATACTTGGCTTTCAGTTTAGAATTTGATTCAAAATAGCTGAACATGTCATTACTTCCAATGACCACCATGAACAGAGATTTTGCCACTAGTTTTTGAGCTTCCGCACTGCCCAGTTGGGCTACTAGATTTCCATGCACTGTTGCATAGTATTCCACTTGCTTGTTCATCGAAAGACTTCCTCCCTGAAATTTTCACATTTTACACTTGGGTCATCACAAAATCCCTGAAATATTAACATTTTACATGCAGATCGTCCCAAAACCCCTGAAATTTCCATATGTTAGATACGGGTGTTACAAAATCCCTAAAATTTGAAACTTTTAATGTGGTTCGTCACAAAATCCCTGAAACTTTAACATTTTCCATCTGTAATCATACTTTAATCAACAAAGGAAATCAGCTGAGGACTTACGCTGTTTTCATCAAGAATTCCTGCTCCTCCAGAGGCAAAATTGACTCCATTCAGAATGCTGCTGCTGATGTTCCCTCGACCTTCAAGGAAAAGATATGCTGGTGGGCTCCCAGCAAATCCAAGCTTCTGTGCTGCATTCAAATGCCTGAACTTTACACAAATCCTTAAAAACTAATGCATTCTAGTCACAATAAAATGAACTAAATTTCAAACTTGCCCAAGAAATCTGCAGAGTTTAGACCATTGTTGAATCTGCCAGTTGCTTTCCCATCAGGATAATCCACACCATTGTGAGGAAAATTTGCTTTTATGAGGGATAAACGTATGTGATTGTTATTGCCCACATCTACCAGAGAGTCTCCAAAGATAAACAGTGCAGGTACCAGCTGTGCATTCTGTGCATCAACATACAGGGCAACAATTATTAGTGCTACTCTCCACAATGTTGACGACATGAATCCTTTTCTGTCTCCCACTTATCACAGAACACCATGAAAGTGGAAGTGGAGTCCTTGCATTAAAGCAACCAATATATATATATATATATATATATATAAAATTTGATATGGTGGTCACAATTGCACTATTCCTCGCTTCCTTTTCAAGAAAGAGAGGCCACGTTATATTCCCACTTAAGAATTGTATAGAAGGAAGAACGTGTAGGCTTTGCCAACATGATCACAAACAGACAATGAATTTATATGAAATATCTTTCTAAATTCCTTAACGTGGCGAGAACTAGAAGATTAGGAAGGAAACTGAAAATCTATTTGTTTATCTACCCAGTTGTGGCTTAAGCCCGGACAACTGGCATTTGTCAACAAGCTTTTCTTCAGATGGTTCAGTTCTGTGTTTTTCTGAAAAAGAAAGTCTTGCTGGCGATGAAGATCGAAATAGTGGGGTCGGAGGAATGGCTTCACCTTCGCTTTGATAATTGCAAGAACTATTCCATCTGACAAACTGTTGTCTGTCCTGCAGGACAGAATGAGTGCTCTAATTGTTCAAACCATTTAACATGTACCAGCAAGACTAAAAGCAACTGGATAATAAGAAAATAAGGGAGCAAGCAATTACTTAGCACAATCTTTATGAGTGTTGTGCAGTGGTTAGTCTTTATCAGATGATAACTCTTGAGTTATAGACTAGTGTTTATATGAAAAGGAGGTGCAATGGTTATGTCGAAAGAAGGTATAGTTTGGGTGGTGATAAGGGAAGAGCATCAATTACAGTTTGAGTTCCAATTACCATTCACTTCTTGCTCATGCAATCCTGCAATTACTAACTTTAAAGAAATAAAAAAATTGATAACTAAAAAGTTCATTAATATATTTCACATGTATTAATAGTCGCTCGCTTTTTAGCTTTTTTTGCTCCATAATTGGCTTATTTGTGTAAGAAGACGACTAACTTAAAAGATTGATTACATATAATACATTTGTTGTTAACATAGATGAATGCGAGAAATGCAACTTTATTTAAATTGCTTTGTTGTGCAAAATGTTTTTATAATACATATTTTTTTACAACATATGAAAATTATTAACTTAAGAGATTGATTACATACAATAAATTTGTTGTTGGTTGTTGAGATATTTTCTATACAACTAGTATAGTTCAAAAAGCATACAAAATTTTGTGTGGTTTAGGTGGAGACTATGTGCACCTATTCATTATTTGTCCTATTCTCCAAAATCTTTTTGCCTTTGTTGTTCCTTGATGTCAAACAAATGCTTCATTGTAATAAAAAAAAAGTCTAAAGTGAACGAAACAACAAAAAAATGTAAACAACTATCAACTTTAAAAACTCTGAACTGCAAAAATCGATGAAAAACAATGGAAAACCAACAACAACAAAAAATATCTAACTCCAAACATTGCAATTGTCTTGAAAAGCTAGTTACTTTTGTATAAGGAACAACTTCGACATAAATATTAAAAAATAACATGAAGGTAGGTATATCGAAAGTTTTCATAAAATGTTAAAATGGGATTTTTTTTATAACCACCTAAATAGTTAGATATATAGATTGGATAATGTTTAATCACTCGTTCAATAGGACATACATAGATGATCTTCACAATGACCTTCATTTTCCTCCTCTCCACTAGGCCTCAAGCCTATGAATCAACCTTGGACCTTCGAACCAAGTCCTTTGGTTCTAGGCCCATTTGATGTTTTAGTCCCTATAACTAGGTTTTCCTTGTACCTCCACCTTTCTTTGTTCATTCCACTAGGTACAAACCCTCAAGTAGAATTACGACCTTGGGACATAGTTCGACGTCCTTGGTTCTCATTGTTCCCTAATCCCCTATAAAATCCTAGTCCGAATCCACGTTCCTCATGCAATCTCGATCCCCTTTTCCTCTTTGGTCACACAACTCAATATTCTTCGTATGATCTATTCTCTTATGTTTCCCCTCAAACCTTGTGCATTCACACAGACTCTACACCTCACCTAATTTCTAGGTCTTCAATCCATTTTAACCCTTTTCACCTAATTTATCCTTCTTTAGTTCATCCTTTCCCTAGATCCCAAGCCTCTATGAGAACCTCACACTTTAACATTTGGTTCCTAATCCTTTTTTCTTCATATGCCTCAAACCCTACTTCTCCCAATTTTTCATGGTTCCTTGTTCATTATTTTTCTTCTCCTATTGTTCTTGGTAATGTTACCTAATCCTAAAAGTGTGAAATTGGCATAGGTGCGTTGTTGAATTTCTTGGAGGTTCAAGAAATTATTGAACCTCTAACCAAGTTTAAAATATCTCACAATATCCAACATAGGACATGACTAAAATATGGTTAAGTGGTTTCAAAGAGTTACATGTCCTATAACTGTTAGCCACAACAATGAAGGAAAACTGAGAGGGGGGGTGAATCAATTTTCACCTTATCAACAAACTTAATCACAAATACAAATCAGATAAACTGCAACAATAACAAAGATAGGCAAATTGACAACACCACACACAACATCAAGATTTTGACATGGAAAACCTGGTTAAGGGAAAAACCACAGTGGGAACCTACCCACAATAAGATGATACTTTGTAGTAGTATGTGTAAATATTACAATGGGGAATGCACATGCATCCAGACACACTGCCTAGAGATCACGACTCAAAAGATAATGACCCAGATGGCTACAACCATCAAGGAATTCTCACTTACTTACAACAAGATTCAAACTACAATCCGGAAAGAATGAACTGCAATAATAGCATCTGCAAATGCCTGATGACAGTTCCAGTTAAGCACAATTGTCGGCTCTACAACGTCAATCTCTACTCAATACACTACACCGAAATATGAATTCTTATTCGCACATACGCCACTCTCTGATAATGCAGACACAACCTCGATACCTAAATTACATGACAATATCACCTATTTATACAATTCATCAACCTTGATAACAAGGTCGGCTAAACCCTTGATAACAAGGTCGGCTAAACCCTCAACTCATAATTACAAAGTTACATCATACGATACAAAGATCAACCATCAGACCAATATAAGTATATACATGACATAATTGTTAATCCTATGAGGGTCTAGTTAATACTGAGAGGGGGGGTGATCAATATTAAGACCAATTGAAACTTTAAACCAAAAACAAACTTATATCAAATCCGAAACCATTTATCAAATGTCTCAACTTCTTTTATCAAATCTAATGACCTCTTTATTAGATTTGCTTAACACATTAATCAAATCATTTACCACATCTATCAATTCTTTCACCACTTAAGCAATCATATAACTTGATCATTTACCAACTCATTATCCTTATCAGTTAGATCAAACACTTTTTCTAACAACTCTTATCTGGGTCAGTAACCTTTGATAAACCTCTGATAAAACATCATAACCGGTGTACTCAGAAATAGTGCATGAAATGTAACATAAACAAGAACATCGCATGAAAAGCATTCCGCACATGAACACCATAAGTTTTTGACGTGGAAACCCGAATATGGAAAAACCATGGTGGGAGTTGGAACCCACACATATTTGTACTCTTTTGAAGTATGCCCTGTTAGGAGCTTACAATACACCATGTTAGGAGCAGACCCTATTAGGAGTCACCCGGTTAAGGGATTTTCCTAGCGGCCCGATAAGGAGCTTGTTGATCTATGAGGATCAACCTCATGAGAGGATTTAACAATATTTTGAGAGTTTCCCTGTTAGGGGACTTAAATGTTTAAGGCCTGTTAGGACCTACATGATTAAAGGATTTAACCTGTTGCAACTATTAGGGAGCAACAGTGAAAAAGTGATATGTAACTTGCACTTCTCAGCTTGCTTGATCAGATCTAATTATGCTCAACACTCTACAACTCTTAGGAAGATCTCACACTTCACTTGGACAGATCAACACATTCTCTTAGACCACTGACACAATAAACATCAACTGTACCATCTAAATAGCCATCTCAACTAGGTCGGCCACTAAACCATAATTACATTATGAATTTACAATACAAATCATTACATCAAATTACAATGCAATATCAACCATTGGTTGATCGTAACCCATCACGAAAATCCAATCTGTACCAAAGTCAAAACCTCAAAACACTCCACTAAGTGTTTCGCTGTCTCCCAAGAAATTCTTCCTTGAATCGCGCCAAAACAACAACCAAATCATTTCACGCGGGTTATATCGTGTTACCACCTTCATGTAGACTCGTCATCGATCACTGTCATAACAAAAAACATTATTGGTTTGATGATTTCTTCACCGGTCTTAAACCCTACTAAAACCTTAGCAAAACTTAATTAGAAATTTGAAACACGCCTTCCAGTAGTCATCACAAGTTCTGGTTCTAGTCAAATACTCCTTTCCATGATACAAGTTCACAATCTAAACCACAAATCACCAATCATCGCCAATCGTCGGATCCAATCAAAACATCTCTCATATACCAATTAAAGTCCTATTTCATAGACTTCAGTTTTCTGTCAGTAAACCAAATCACTTAGATGACAAAACAAAACATCAGGAATACCATTAATCATCATTTGACATCAGTTGCCATCAATGACAACATAAATAACTGATCAAGTCATCTAATCACAAAATCTCAATCTCTTCATCACAAATAGACTTTTATCCTTTACGAATGCAGTCATCCATTTTCAACTGCATCACCTCATATGTGTCAGTAATGCCAAATGCCAACATTCTCCCCCTTTGGCATTGATGGCAACACCAATCAGATATACAATTAGAGTAACATCATCATCTGCAACTAGTTTGCTGATATCACATCATTTGTCAGTTCTCCTCCTTCTGTCTTCTCCCCCTTAACCAATGCTTCTCTCAATCTGATCTTCAACTTCTCCCATATATGATTTCTTTTCTTCTCCCATATCTGTCATATATGATTTCTATTCTTCTCCTCCTTTGACAACAATGCCAAAGGTATAAATGCATTACTTGTCTTCAATTATGTTGTTGCCTCTTCCATCATCTCAGGGCATTAAAATTATATCAAAGCATTAAATCAGTACTTAACATCGGAGTTGCTCCCCCAAACGAGTAGTCTACACCTTCATCAATCATTAGTGAAAGATAAACATGAAATCCATAGGATTGATGGAGATAGCATTAAATCAGTACTTAACATCGGAGTTGCTCCCCCAAAACAAGTAGTCTACACATTCATCAATCATTAGTGAAAGATAAACATGAAATCCATAGGATTGATGGATCTCCATCATTCTAGTTCTTCCGATGTAGGAGTCTAACCCCTAGTTTACCTCTAAGAAACTCAAAGGCAGCCTTCAGTAAGGGCTTAGTAAAGATATCAGCTAACTGATCTTTACTCTTCACATATTCCATCTTCACCTGTTTTTCTTGAACTCTTTCCCTTAGGAAATGATACTTCAATTCAATGTGCTTGGTTCTAGAATGAAGTACATGATTCTTAGAAATGTTTATTGCACTTGTATTATCACAATAGATAGTCACTGGTTCAGACATATCTATCTTGAATCCTTCTAGCACATGTCTCATCCATATTGCCTACATGCAATTTATGGATGCAGCTACATACTCTGCTTCAGCTATAGATTGAGAAACACATGTTTGTTTCTTGCTTGTCCATGCTACTAATCTTCCACCAAGTAGAAAAGCTCCACCAGTTGTGCTTTTTTGATCATCCACATTACCTACCCAATCAGCATCAGTAAAGACATCCAAATTAAAATCTCCTTTATAGGGATACCATAAACCATAGTCTATTGTGCCTTTGAGATACCAAAAAATTCTCTTCACAGCCACCATGTGACTCTCCCTAGGCTCTTTTTGAAATCTAGCTTCTAATCCAACAACATGAGCAATGTTCAGTCTAGTATGAACAACATAGTGTAACTTGCCAATCATAGATCTGTACTCTTTTCGCTAACAACAGGGGAATCATCTTGCTCTGACAACTTGCAGCTTGTTACCATTGGTGTTCCTACCGATTTGCAGTCTTCCATGCCAAAAGTATTCAACACCTCTTTGATATAGTTGGTCTGACAAATAAAGATACCACCATCCAATTGTTGAACCTGTAAGCCAATAAAGAACTTTATTTCACAGATTAGAGACATTTCAAATTCCTTTTTTATTATATCAACAAAATCCATAGACATATCATCATTTCCTCCAAAACATATGTCATCTACAAACACTTCTGCTATCAACATCGTATCTCCATAAGTCTTCAAATAGATGTTGTTGTCTTCATTGGTACGTTGGAATCCAATTTTGATCAAATGTGCATGTAACCTCTCATACCATGCTCTCGGTGCCTGCTTTAGACCATATAGTGCTTTGTGCAATTTACACACCATGTTTTTATCATCAGTCAAGGAAAATCCATCTGATTGTTCAATGTATACTTCTTCTTCTAGATTCCCATTTAGAAAGGCTAATTTGACATCCATTTGGTAAACTTTGAATCCCTTATATGCAAAAAATGCCAACAACATTCTAACTCCTTCTAATCTAGCAACATGTGTAAATATTTCACCATAATCCTCCTCTTCTTCTTGAGCATACCCTTTGCAGGCTACCTTGCCTTGTTTCTTACAATTCTTCCTTCTTCATCCAATTTATTATGAAAGACCCATTTTGTTCCAATTACATTCTTATCCTCCGGTCTAGGAACAAGTGACCATGTTTGATTCTTCTCAATTTGATCTAATTCTTCATTTATGGCATTCACCCAATTGTCATCTTTTAGTGTTTCCTTAACTGTCTTGGGTTCAATTGTAGATATCAAACATGAGTTCTCTTAGATATTTCTCCCGGTTTGCACACCTACATTCTTATCACCAATTATCTGCTCTTGTGAATGGTTCAATTTGACATATCCAGGTATTTCCTGTGTCGTTTTTGCATCTTCTGCATTAGGTTCTACATTTTCTTCATCACGGTCATCGCTTACCAGTTGAGCATCTAATTCTGCATTTGTCTGTTCTTCATTATTCTTTGCCTCTGGTTCAATGATCACAAGTTTTTCCTTATTATCATCCTTTTCAGGTTCTGATCTGCTTGTACCTTCAGACTTATTAGATAGATCACCAACTTTTACATTAGCACTTTCAACAATTTTCTTAGTTCTCTTATTGTAACATTTATATGCCTTACTCTTAGAAGAGTAACCAAGAAAAATTCCTTCATCAGATTTTGCATCAAATTTATCAGTGTAGTTATCTCTCTTAATAAAACATTGACTTCCAAATTTTTTTAAATAACTTACACAAGGTTTTTTTCCATACCATAACTCATAGGGTGTCTTATTGTTACCTCTCTTTACCAGTACCCGGTTTAAAGTGTACATAGTAGTATTGACCACTTCTCTCCAAAACATTTTGGATACATCACTCTATAATAACATGGTTCTTGCACCTTCAACAATTGTTATGTTCATTCTTTATGCTATGCCATTCTGTTGTGGTGTCCTCAGAGCAAACATCTGTCTCTTGATAACTTGTTCATCACAATACTTAACAAATTCATCATATGTGAATTCACCTCCTCAGTATGATCTTAAACACTTCAAGTTCTTACTGGTTTCCTTCTCAACTAGAGCTTTAAATGATTTAAATTTACTAAATGCTTCTGATTTCTCCTTCAAAAATGTTACCCACATCATTTTAGAATAGTCATCAGTGAAAATCATGAAATACCTATCACCGTAATAACTCTTTGATCTCATAGGTTCACATAGATCAGTATGTACCAAATCTAAAATATTCTCAGAGATAAAAGTCTTTCTCTTGAAATAAATAGAGGTCATCTTACCGATTTGACAATCTTTGCATATCACACTATATGTGGTTTGACAATTTGGGGAAATCCTCTTACAACACTTGACTTGCTTATATTAACCAAATTATCAAAATTAACATGACAACATTTTTTATGCCATAACCAACTGTCTTCCATTCTTGAAACCAAATAATTATTAATATTATTATTCAAATGGAATAAGTTACCTCTAGTTTGCTTCCCAATAGCAACAAGTTCACCATTACCTTCAAGAATTCTACAGACTCCACTTTTAAACTCAAGCAAATAAACTTTATCATTGAGCTGACCAACACTTGAAAGACCAAGCTTTAGACCATCAACCCAAAACACATCATCAACATTACTCTTCCCATTTAGAGAAATTGAACCTTTATCTTTCACCATGCAGGGAGAGTTATTACCAAATCTAACAACACCTCCATCAAATTCATCAAGGGTTATGAACTTACTTTTGTCTCCAGTCATGTGGTGTGAACAACCACTATCTATAATCCATCCATCACTATTCTCCATATGAGATACTAGTGTCTTTTCATCTGTCAGTTCCTCCTTCACGGTTACAAACAGAATTTCCTCATTGTCATCTTCATCTTCAGACTCCTCATCGGTCACACCTTCATCTACTGCAACATAACAATGTTTCTTGCCCTTTCCTTTCAATCTTCTAAAATTCTCTTTTTTATCAGTGTTAGGGAAGTTAGCAACAATATGACCAATTTAACTACAAGAGAAACACTTCAAAGGTAGCTTTCCCTTATACTTACCGATACCTCTTGGAAATCTTTTTGCTAACAGTGCCTCAAGTTCCATCACTTGATCTTCATTGTCTTCATTTCCTCAGTTACTTCCATGACTTGACCTGCACTCATGATTTTGACATATATATTTTCCTTTTCTAGCAGATGAACCGGTAAAAGAAGTTTTAAAGGCAAATTCAGTAGTTTTTGTCACACTATTGTCAAAACTATTTAACTCAAAGGATGTAAGCTTACCAATCAATGAATCAACAGTTACCTTATCCTTTGAAATAACTCTAAGTTCTTGAATCGCATATACTCTTATAGCATATTGAGGTTGAAGAGTTCTAAGTATTTTACTTACTATTGCATCATCTTCCATTTTACCTCCAGCTCTCTTTATGCCACCAACAAATTCTTTGATTTCCTGACCATACTATGCAATATTTTCTCCTTCAAGCATTCTCATGTCATGGAACTTTCTTCTCAAGCTTTCCTCTTTGGCTCTTTAAACATGCTCATCTCCTCCATAGATTGTATCTAACTTTTCCCAAACCTCACCCGTAGTTTCCAATCCTTCAACATCAATATATTCTGAATTAGATAAAGTACTTACAATAGCTTCTAGGGCTTGCATGTTATCTTGTTGCTCTCTGAGTTCATTTGGTATTAAGGGAGTAGTGGTAGGAGCAACATATGTTGTTTCAACTTGCTTCCAATATTGTGCACCAAGACCTTTGATGTAGATCTTCATTCTGTCTTTCCAGGTCTTGTAATTATCCTTATTAAACTTAGGATCCTCTTTCTTCATCATCTTGAATTCCTCAGAATCTTTCCCTCAAGCGGTTAGGCTTTCAGCACACAAAGGACCAAAGCTTTGATACCAATTGTTAATCCTATGAGGATCTAGTTAATACTAAGAGGGCGAGTGAATCAATATTAAGACCAATCAAAACTTTAAACCAAAAAAAAACTTATATCACATCTGAAACCATTTATCAAATGTCTCAACTTCTTTTATCAGATCTAACAACCTCTTTATCAGATTTTCTTAACACATTAATCAAATAATTTACCACATCTATCAATTCTTTCACCACTTAAGCAATCATATAAACTTGATCATTTACCAACTCATTATCCTTATCAATTAGATTAAACACTTACTCTAACAACTCTTATCAGTATTGGTAACCTTTGATAAACCTTTGATAAAACATCATAACCGGTGTACTCAAAAATAGTGCATGAAATATAACATAAACAAGAACATCACATGAAAAACATTCCACAGATGAACACCATAATTTTTTGACGTGGAAACCCAAATAGGGAAAAACCACGGTGGGAGTTGGCACCCACACATATTTGTACTCTTTTGAAGTACGTCCTATTAGGAGCTTACAATACACCCTGTTAGGAGTCACCCGATTAAGGGATTTTCCTATCAGCCCATTTAGGAGCTTGATGATCTGTTAGGATCAACCTCGTGAGAGGATTTAACACTCTTTTGAGAGTTGCCCTGTTAGGGGACTTAAATGTTTAAGGCCTATTAGGACCTACCCGACTAAGGGATTTAACCTACTACAACTGTTAGGGAACAACAGTGCAAAAGTGATTTGTAACTTGCACTTCTCAGCTTGCTCGATCAGATCTAGTTATGCTCAACACTCTACAACTCTCAAGAATATCTCACACTTCACTTGGACGTCTCAACACATTCTCTTAGACCACCGACAGAATAAACATCAACTGTGCCATCTAAATAGCCATCTCAACTAGGTCGGCCACTAAACCATAATTACATCATGAATTTACGATACAAATCAAAAGAGATCATCTCAAATCAATATATAGATCATTACATCAAATTACAATGCAATATCAACCGTTGGTTGATCGTAACCTCAAAACACTCCACTAAACGTTTCATTATTTCCCAAGAAATTCTTCTTTGAATTGCGCCAAAACAACAATCAAATCATTTCACGTGGGTTGTGTCGTGTTACCACCTTCATGTAGACTCGTCGTTGATCACTGTCATAACAAAAATTATTACCAGTTTGATGATTTCTTCATCGGTCTTAAACCCTACTAAAACCTTAGCAAAACTTCATCATAATTTGTAACATGCCTTTCGGTAGTCATCACAAGTTCTGGTTCCGGTCAGATACTTCTTTCTATGATACAAGTTCACAATCTAAACCACAAATAACAAATCATCGCTGATCGTCGGATCCAATCAAAACATCTCTGCTTTACAGGTAAGTCCTATTTCACAGAATTCAGTTTTCTGCCGGTAAACCCTATCTTCTGGTAAACCAAATTGTTGAAATGTGGTGACTGATCAACAAAGTATTGTACACTCAGCACGTATCCTCATCGGGGTCTGGGGCTGGGCCGGGCCTCGGGTAGGGGTTCAGAGGCGGGAGCCCCCGAGAAATTTTTTTGGGGGTATTTTTTTGATGAAAATCGATATTGTAATAAAACCCTAAAAAGGCTGACTTTGTTTTTGCCCTAAAAATGCATGTTATAAGCGGTTGGGATGCTTAAGGCATTGTAAGGTTGATGTACTATTTTTGCTAGATAATAATAAAGATTGGACGACTGTATATGGTGGACGTAACCCATTCTGGGTGAACCACGTTAAATCTCTATGTTATCTGTGTCCTATTTTATTTCTTTATCTTTTGTATTTAATCTGCATATAATTGTTAGTTCATATTTGCTTCGGATCTGCTTGAAACCCTAACAATTGGTATTAGAGCGAGGTATTCTGTAAATTGGTAGGACTCAAATTTGAGTGGGAGAAATGGAGGATTCCAAATTCAAGGTCGAAAAGTTTAACGACCAGAATTATCAGTTATGGAAAATGCAGATGGAGGATTACCTGTATCAAAAGGATTTGTGGCGGCCATTGGAAGGAAAAGCAAAGAAACCGACCACAATGTCAGATGAAGAGTGGGACATTTTAGATAGAAAGGCACTGGGATCCATTTGATTGTGCCTTGCGCCATCTGTAGCATTCAATATAACAGAAGCAAAAATGACTGTAGATTTGATACAATTACATGAATTTAATACAATTACTAGTCAATTACATGAAAATGAGTGAGGGAGGATCCGTAGCGGAGCACTTAAATGAATTTAATACAATTACCAGTCAATTAGCTTCGGTAAAAATTACTTTTGCAGAAGAGGTTGGGCTCTCTTGATTTTATGTTCTTTGCCAGAAAGATGGAATAGCTTGGTTATGGTTGTAAGTAACTCTATCTCTGGTAAAAATACTTTGGTATTTGATGATATTGTTAGTGTTATCCTAAGCAAGGAAATGCGAAGGAAAAGCACAGGTGAGACTCCAACATCATCGGGTACTGTTTTGAATGTGGAGAACAGAGGAAGATCAAAGGAAAGAGGAAAAGGCCCTAGGAATGAGAAGTCACGAGGGAAGTCAAAGAAAGGATGCTCTCAATCTAGAGGAAAGAAAGATTGTTGGTATTGTGGAAAGCCTGGTCATCTAAAGAAAGACGGTTGGTCTCGGAAAAACAAAGAAGGAGACAAAAATGAAAATGATAGTAAGGAAGCTAATATTGCAAGTAATACTTTACAAGATGTTTTAATCTTATGTTTGGATAATGTTAATGATTCCTGGGTAATAGATTCTGGGGCTTCATTTCATGCTACACCCCATAGAAAATATTTTCTAGATTATGTTCAAGGTGATTTTGGACAAGTATATTTGGGTGATGATGAGCCCTGTCAAATTGTTGGAAAAGGAAAGATAAAGATCAAGTTGCAGAATGGTAATGACTGGTTTCTGTAGGAGGTAAGACATGTTCCTAATTTAAGAAGAAATTTAATTTCTGCAGGGTAACTAGGTAGTGAAGGTTGCATAGTTACCTTCTCAGACAGTATGTGGAAGGTCACTAAAGGATCATTAGTAGTAGCTAAAGGTGCGAAGGTAGGCACATTATATTTGTGTACTGGTAACACTTACTCTACCTTAGTTGCTACATATAAAGTTACTGCAGAGACAACAACAATAGATGTTGCAAGAACAGATTCGATAATGTGGCACCATAGGCTTGAGCACATGAGTGAGAAAGGGATGAAAATCCTTCACTCCAAAAATCTATTACCAGGACTAAAGAAGATTGATTTAGAGTTCTATGAAAACTCTGTTTATGGTAAACAGAAAAGAGTCAGATTTCTCAAGGTTGGGAAAGAGAAGAAGAGTGAGAATTAGAGCTTGTACATTTAGATGTATGGGGACCGGCTCAGGTATCATCTCTTAGTGGCTCTTGTTATTATGTTATTTTTATTGATGACTCAACCAGAAAAACACGGGTATATTTCCTAAAACAAAAATTAGATGTTTTTGAAACTTTTAAGAAATGGAAAGCTTTGGTTGAGAATGAGACAGGAAAAAAGTTGAAGTGTCTCAGATCGGATAATGGAGGTGAGTATTGCAGAAAAGCATTTGAAGATTACTGCTCCTTAAATGGGATTAGAAAGCAAAAGACAGTTCCAGGAACTCCACAAGAAAATGGTGTCTCAGAGAGAATGAATAGGACTATCATGGAACGCGCGAGGAGCATGAGATTGTATGCTGGATTGCCCTTACATTTTTTGGCAGATGTTGTACATACTGATGTCTATTTGATAAATAGAGGACCTTCAACCCCTTTGGATGGTGGTATTCCAGAGGAGGCATGGACTAGTAAAAAGGTAAATTATTCTTTTCTAAAAACTTTTGGTTGCGAAGCTTTTGTCCATGTTGATAAAGAAAATAGAACCAAGCTTGATGCTAAATCTCAGAAATGTACCTTCATTGGATATGGAATAGATGAATATGGCTATCGGTTATGGGATTTTGAAAATAAGAAAATAATTAGAAGTAGAGATGTTATATTCAATGAGAAGGTTATGTATAAAGAACAGATGCAGGAAAAGAAGCATGAACAGGACAAACAAGAATATGTGGTGTTGGATGAGATTCCTGAAAATGAAATGCCACAGGTACCTGATGCTCAGCAACAACGGATTGTCCCACAAACTCCTGCAAGTGTTAGATGTTCTACAAGGACAAGTAGACCCCCTGAAAGATTTTCTCCTTCTTTGTATTCTATTTTATTAACGGATTCTGGTGAACCAGAAGAATATGAAGAAGCAATACAGGTAGATGCCAAACAACAGTGGGAGCTAGGCATGAAAGAGGACATGGACTCCTTGATGAAAAATAAGACTTGGGACTTAGTCCCTTTACTTGCAGAAAAAAGAGCCTTGCCTAACAAATGAGTTTATCTACTGAAGGAGGAGGAAGGAGGTCAGAAAAGATATAAGGCCAGACTTGTGGTAAAAGGTTTTGCACAGAAAAAGGGTATAGATTATGATGAAATATTTTCTCCAGTTGTAAAAATAACTTCAATTAGAACTATACTTAGTCTTGTGGTTGCAGATGATTTACATCTTGAATAATTAGATGTCAAAACAGCTTTTCTCCATGGAGATTTGGAGGAGGAAATTTACATGTTGCAACCATAGGGATATGAGGTCAAAGGTAAGGAGAACTTGGTGTGCAGGTTGAAGAAAAGTATGTATGGCCTAAAGCAAGCACCCCGGCAATGGTATTTAAATTTTGATAGTTTCATGGCTGAACACGGTTATCATAGATGTCATTCTGATCATTGTGTATATTTTAAGAGATTTGATAATGACAGTTATATTATCTTATTGCTTTATGTTGATGACATGCTTGTTGCTGGGTCTAACATGCAACATATAAATGATCTTAAACAGAAATTAGCCAGGTCATTTGCTATGAAGGATTTGGGTGCAGCTAAGCAAATTTTGGGTATGAGGATTACACGGGACAGAAAAAATAGAACCTTGAATTTGTCCCAAAGTGAGTATATAAAGAAGGTGTTGAAAAGATTTAACATGCAGGATGCAAAAGCAGTTAGTACACCTTTGGCTAGTCATTTCAAATTGACTAAGGAGATGTGCCCAAAGGCATAGGAAGAGGTTAATAAAATGTCTAACATCTCGTATTCATCAGTTGTTGGCAGTCTGATGTATGCAATGGTATGCACAAGGCCAGATATTGCACATGCAATGGGAGTTGTGAGCAGGTTTATGAGTAATCCGGGTATGGAACATTGGAATGCTGTGAAATGGATTCTTCGATATTTGAAAGGAACTACTATGAAGGCATTATGTTTCAAAGGATCTAATGCTGCTCTGAGTGGATTTGTTAACTCTGATCTGGCGGGTGATACTGATTCACGGAGGAGTACTATAGGGTATGTTTTTACTATAGGGGGAACTGCAGTCAGTTGGATTTCTAGGCTACAAAAGGTTGTTGCACTTTCAACCACTGAAGCTGAGTATGTTGCTACTACAGAAGCCAACAAGGAGATGATTTGGTTACAATGTTTTCTGGAGGAATTGGGTCAAACACAAGAGGATCGCCCATTGTATACTAATAGCCAGAGTGCCATTCATCTTGCGAAGAACTCTGCTTTTCATTCAAGGACAAAGCACATTCAACTCAGGTACCACTTCATTCGGACTGTTTTGGAGGAGGGTCAGTTACGGCTTGAGAAGATTCACACAAGTGAGAATCCTGCTGATATGTTCACGAAGGCAGTTCCACAAGAGAAGCTGATTTCTTCATTAGTTTCTGTTGGTCTTCTTGATTGATAATTGTGGAATTTATACCAGTCAAGTCCTAGTGTTTTATCCAGTGGATGTTGCATGTACAGTGGTGTCATGTAGTATCAATCTCCAAGTGCTAGATTGTTCGGTGTGGAGTCTGATCAGTCTCCAAGTGGGAGATTGTTGAAATGTGGTGACTGATCAACAAAGTATTATACACTCAACACGTATCCTCGTCGGGGTCCAGGGTCGGGCAGGGTTCGGGGGCAGCAGAGAAAAGCGAGGGTTCGGGGGCGGGAGCCCTCGAGAAAAAAAAATTTGGGAATTTTTTTGATGAAAACTGACATTGTAATAAAACCCTAAAAAGGCTAACTTTGTTTTTACCCTAAAAACGCATGTTATAAGTGGCTGGGATGCTTAAGGCATTGTAAGGTTGATGTACTATTTTTCCTGGATAATAAGAAAGATTGGATGACTATGTATGGTGGACGTAACCCATTCTGGGTGAACCGCGTTAAATCTTTGTGTTATCTGTGTCCTATTTTATTTCTTTATCTTTTGTATTTAAATCTGCATATAATTGTTAGTTCATATTTGCTTCGGATCTGCTTGAAACCCTAACACAAATCACTTAGATGAAAAAACAAAACATCAGGAACATCAGTAATCATCATTTGACATCAGTTGCCATCAATGACAACACAAATAACTGATCAAGTCATCTAATCACAAGATCTCAATCTCTTCATCACAAATAGACTTCTATCCTTTACCAGTGTAGTCATCCATGTCTTCAATTGCATCACCTCATATGTATCAGTTATGCCAAATGACAACAATCACATGGACCTAAACCAAATCTCCAAACACACAACACCACCAGAAATCACGCCAAGACCAACCACAACATGCTACACCACCAAGAAAACTGCATAACACGAAGAACATCACCGGTTCAACAAAATCACCAAGAGCTCGCACGATGATCAATGTGGGTCATCAAAACAAATAGGACACAATTAAGAAACACCAAAAAGAACGTTAGAATCATCAAAGACAACTGCACCAACACCACTTATCAAATCTTCATCTATCAATGTTTGAAACTCAAGAACACTTCAAACAACAACAACTGTCACGAAGAAAGATAACTTGCGGAGCACCAAATCACGAACCATCTGAAATGAAGATACACAAGACCATCCCAAACAATCTCGCAAAGACTCAGCTCAATATCTAATCACATCAGAATATACTAGAGGAAATACTGAACTTTCCAAAGCATTGATCAGAAAAATAAACTACAAAATTGAATCATATGCTATGATCAATTAAGCTTCTCGAATCACCAAAACCAATATAGAAGAATATAGTGATACTATAAATACTCCATACACCAAACCATATACCCATTAAAGTAATTTGCAATCACCGGAGCAATAGATCACATGAATATATTGACATCAATGACAACAACATATCCTAGTAGTAGTAATGTCCAACAATCTCCCGCTTTAGCATTGATGGCAACATATGAATGTGAAAAACGATCAATGCAAAGAAAGAAAAATATTTCCAGAAAACTCCCCCTAAGATCAAGCAGATAAAAAAAAATTTCACATGCTTCTCTCCCCCTTTGACAGTAATTCCAAAGATAGAAAACCAAACTCTCCCCCTTAGATAAACCAAAAACAGATAACCAGTCCAATAGACTACTCCACCAGAGGAGCACCACCAACTCATCAATCCGAATAAAAGGGATAAAATTGTGAAGTCTACCGGATCGATGCAACTAAATGCATCTAGTTCTCATCAGGAGGGGTGGATACCCCTAACTTGTCTCTCAAGTAGACAAATGTATCTACAGGCAAAGGCTTAGTGAAAATATCAGCAATATGTTCCTTTGTAGACACATATTCCAGCTTTACTTCTTCTTCACTGACTTTTTCTCTCAAGTAATGATATTTGATTGACACATGTTTAGTCTTTGAGTGTTGCACCGGATTCTTTGACATGTTAATAGCACTAGAATTATCATAGTATATGACAGTAGGCTCATCATAGACAACTCTAATATCTTTCAACATTTGTTTCATCCAAACCACCTGAGTGCAGCTACCAACAGCAACAATGTACTCAGCTAATACTTTATGATTAGTTAATTAGTTAGAAAATTGTTAAATCTTCATAACTCTTTTATGAATTATCTTTTCAAAATAATAAAGCAAATGTTCATTTTACTCAATGATTGCTAAGTATTAAAGTCATCATATGTGTGTGTGTGTGTGTGTGTGTGTGTGTGTGTGTGTGTGTCGGGGGGGAGCAGTGTGGGTGTGTGGATAGAGCCTAGCTTGCTTACATGTTTAGATTGATATATTATTTTGTGGGACCTTCATTAAGATATCATCTCTAGTTTATATGGTTGCATTATTTAAGTAAATTGGATAAATTTATGTCCAGCTATATAAAGGCATCGATATATTATTTGTTCCATATTTCATCCCTCAAAACATTAAAATAAATAAAATTATATTCTTTTAGTTTGAATATGTTCTATTGATTTCCAACTTCCATGTGTTAGACTACATAATAGAAAAAGGGGTTAGTTCATCCATATCCTCAAATACTACTAATGGTAAGCTTTTATATATTCAAATGAAGGTGTTTGGCCTTATGAAACCAAACCAAGATATAGGTACTTTAGGACAATCGAGAAAGGAATACAATATACAATGTTTATGGTTTGTGGTAGGAATTATTCATAGTATGTGATTCTATTCAACAATAACATCTTAGGTAAACCCACCTTAGCCTAAGAGAAACAAAAGTGAATACCCCATAAATCAAATAATTAATCTCCATAAATACCCCCTTTTCATTAAATAAATATAATATTTGTCATTCATTTATCTATGACCAAATAAATAAAATATTTGTCATTCAATATATTCAATCAAGTTTTTTTTTTGTAGCCCCCCTCATTATGCCACCATCATTTTTATTCTACACACACCTACTTGTCCAAAATAAATAAAAAATATAAAAGATTATTTTCCTTTCCCTTTTGTAACCCCCATAATCATTCTTAGTCAGTTAAAATTCTCTACTTTCTCTCATTCAATCTCAACTATCCATTGAGATTGAATCTCCATTGTTCATGTCCCTATATCCAAATCTATAAACCAAATCCTTAGTTTGTCATTTGGATGCTTTAAAAATAATCATTTTGTTGGTGCATGTTACTAATTGGGCAACCTACATTCAAGCTAAGACCAAATTTATGGTATCATAATGGATGTTAACTTTTATTTCATTTTGCATTCCATTTTTGTTTGCTTTCATTGTTGCTCAATCTGAATGTAGTCTCTTATTTGAGTTTATAAGTTTGTTTATTGAATTAAATCGATTTTTGTAACTTGGATTGAGGATCTACAATATGTACAATAAATGTCCTCCCAATATGGGAGAGATGATGTCATTATGAATCCCCACATAAAGAAGTAGCCCATGTGCTAATGATGAAAACTTGAAGATAGAATATGATCCACTGCTTACAAATAATATTTCTCCCTTTAGAAAGAAATATATCTAGTGGTGATTTAAGAAACCATTCTCATAAGCTAGATGAATAGGAAATCCAAATCCAAACGCGTCCCTTAAAACTACTGGAACCTCCATATGTCGGAATCAAGTGATATCAATCCAAAATATTAAGAAGACTATTGTAGAATGAGCTCCAAGTTAGGAATAATAGTTCATGACAAACTAAAGTAATAAATAATAAATTAACATTATGTTAATTTATTAGATGTCATTATTTATGAGTTAGTTGGAAATTAGTGTGATTTGGGTAGATATTAAGTTGAATGTCTTTATAAATCCATAGAATGTAATCATTATGAGTTGTTGATAAATGAACAATTTACAAGTTTGATCCTTTAGATTTCATTTGTCACCATTTCAATATGGTATCAATGTAGGTTTTGAAAGAGGTCTCTTTGATTTTCACTCCACTCATGCTTTGTTTGTCAAGTTGATTAAGAAAATGAATTAGCGGATATTAGGGACCTCTATGACCCCATTACCTTTTTCCATGCCCATTTATTTTTTGTAAAGTCAAGAATTACAAACAAAAGACTAGTGGCTACCGTGGACCTCATGTAAAATATGGAGTCTATAGCATCCACCCTTCTTGCATATTTATTAGTGACACAAGTGGATACCAAAGACCTTGCAACAAACCTGTTGACATACACCATTTATGTGCATTTTCTTTTTCTTTCATTGCATACTGATGCTCTGCAAAATGGAAGGATTAGTAAAAACCTGTTTTGATAGCTAAACACACACAAGAAGGCACAAGAGACAAGAGTTAGTCATTAGTGTTAACAAATCAAAGATTGAATACTATCCTAAGCAAGCATATAGAGAAAGACACTACTAAACAAATAGAAAGCTTAAGGAATCTGCAAAAAGTAACTAAACATCTCCATATGCTCTCTACCATGCTGGTAGCTTCTTCTTCCTTGTTCCTCTCCTCTCCGAGTTCCAAAGAAGTGTAGCTCTCAACAGCTTTTTGCACTATGGATGCCTTATGGAGATTCAAAATTGAAAAATGATTAATTTAAATGCTATGCAATTGTGAACAAAAGCTAAAATGAGAGATTATTTAATTATCTAATGTCGATTTTAAAACCAAAAGAGTGAATATGTTTTATTTATGCTAAATGATCTCTAAAAATGACTATAATTTAAATGCATACAAGTTTTCAGGATCTATATTATGAAGAAATGGGCTCTATTTATAGGAAAAATGGAGCAATGGAGGGTTGAGATTGAGTAATCTCAACAAGGGTCAGGATTGAATGGTTTATGATCTATGTGAGGACTTTCAATCCAATCCCAGGATGACAAATGTCAACATGAGATGGGTTGAGAGGAGAGGGAATAAGCATTAAATGCTTGACATGACCTGAGGGTTAACTTGGGAGGTAAGGTTAATGTTGAGTTGAGTGAATAAATTCATTATTCAAAGAATAATGCTTTTATCCAATGGATAAACTCTTGTCCAAGAGTTAGTGAGGATAACCATGGTCAAAGCAATAAATGCTTGAGAAGACACATGGGTCACATGAGGGTTAAGTTAGGAGTCAAAGTCCCTAACCATGGGTGCGAGTGGATTTAACCATTAATGGTCATGTAAGAGCCATAAGTGGTTTGGAAGACTTTAGAGGTTAGCTTGTTGGACACATAAAACATTAAATGCTTTTCAAAGACTTTGGAGTCTTTGAGAAGTGACTCCAAGTTGCTTAGGAATGTGACAATAATTAGGGGATGGATTAGGCTAATTAGGAAGGGGTTTGAAGAATCTAGAAAAGGTTTTAGGATTGCAAGTGGGTTTGGTGGGTGAGGGAAAATAGGTTTTTTATTAAAATAAAATTCATTTATTTCAACAAATAGGCGCAAGTTTCATTTTTAGGAGAATGCAAGTGGGGGGATTTGATGATTTAAATAAATGCTTTATTTAATTTATTTAAAAGAGGAAAGGGGATTAAATTGAATAAATAGGATTTATTCATTTAATTGATTGTGAATTTGGTTTAATGAATTAATTAAAATAAATTAAATAATTTATTTAATTAATAGGAGAATGTTTGAGGATTAATTAAATGTTAATTTAATTAACCGATGGCTAGTGGATTTTAAATCAAATAAATTGCAAATATTCATTTAATTAAATTGGACAGATTTATGTGACTACACATACATTATTTCCATAGTTTTCCCTCCATCATATTCATATTCAAAGATGCAAAAGTCTAAAGTGTTTCAAAAAAAGTGTAGGAGATTAATGTGGTTGAAAATAAGTATATTGTCTTTCAATTATGAGGGTTTATTTATTTCAAAATTGGTGTGGATTTGTCATGTTGTTATTTGATGGATAATTAAGTTGTGCAAATGATGAATCATTTCTCATAAAGCAACACTCTATTGTTATATTTTTCTAATTTAAAATGATAGTTTAATAAAGTCTCACTAAAACTATGATATTTTGCTCATTTCTTAATGAGATTTAGAGGTTCAAGATGTTAAGAAAAAATTTCAATAGGAGCAAAAAAGTAGAAACAAACTTAGAATATAACTAATATGTAATTTGTAGTTGGATGCAGAAGACAAAGGTATTTCAATGGTTACTACCAATTTAATTTGGCTTCTATATATTGTATAAGGATTTTGGATCCATAAGGTGTAATACATTTTGTATTTGCACTTTGTAATTCAATTTATTATTAGTTAAAATTAACATTCAAAAAAAAGCATTTCATTGAAGGAGGGCAAATTTGATGAAAGTCAATTGTTGATACTACAATACCAAAATAGTCCCTATGTCAACATTAAAGGAGGCTATTAAGAATTATAGTGCATGACATAAAATAATGTAAGAAATAATAAACTAATTTATTAATATGGTAGTTTTTAGTTAGTTGTTAGTTTCTAGTTAGTTGTTAGTTGTTGGGTAGTTAGAAATTAAAAGGCTTTATAAATTCATTCAACTGTCTTAACTTATGTTGTTGATGAATGAGAAATTTATAGGTTTGAGCCTTTGTCTCTCTCCTTTCACCATTTCAATACTTCAAATACAATGAGGATGGGCTAACAATGATGATGTGGGAAACAAAAAAGGCTCTCGCTCTCGTTTCTAGCTCCAAAAACTCCTACTCAAGGGATTCAAAATTTTCTTCTCTCTCACTATTTTTTCTCCTGCTTTGCTAGGTAACAGGTTGGAGTCTTCTTTGTGCTTGCATATGCTTTTTTGAAGTTTGTTTCTTGTGTGGAGTTGCTAGGTATCTCCATAGTAATTGTGGGATTTGTTTCTTCTATGATTGGCTTAGATATTGGGTCGGTTCTTGCTACTCTTCCAGATGTGGGGGGCATCTGATGTTGCTAGGGTCCACTTCAGGGTCTCCTCGGTGTTGAATCTCTCTTGCCTTCCACCCAATAGTTGGCCTCTTTTTTTGTGCTTCACTAGGTTTTTTGTTTCCTATCCTAGGCTCACCTTTTCCTGATTTTGGTGTCCCTCCACTAGTGCATGATTCTAGAGGGGTTGATTCTTTTGATGTAGTAGGTAGAGGTGATCAGAGTTTTTCCCAGATGGTTGGGTCTCTTCCTCCTCCCTGTGGGTCTTTTCACCCACTCTCTTGTGTCAACCCCCTCTGTGGTGGTTTGTGAACAATATTTGGTGGATATTTGGTGGAGAATGGCTTTGGTTTGCAAATTCTCTAGTCTTTGGTCTTCCCTTTGGGATCTTTACCATTAGGCTATGGGATCTTGGTGCTCTTGGTATTTATAAGATTAAACTTTTCCCTTGTACTAAATCTTTATTTATTACTATTTCTTCTTCTTTGGAGAATGGGGATTTGATTTTGGGGAAGTTGTGGTCTTGGGGAGTGAATTCTCTTTCTCTCAAGCCTTGGAATTTTTCTTTTAACTCTCTTATCAAACTTATTAATGTGTGTTCAATGTGGGTGTGACTTCCTAACCTCCCCCTTCAATTATGGGAGAATTCATCTTATGGTGCTCTTTAAAATACTAATATTGGCTAGTTTTTGAAAGTGGATTATTCCACTTTCTTCATGGGGGATTCTACCTTTTCTCATTTTTTGGCGGATATTGATCTCTCCTTAGTTCTTCATGGAGATGTGATTTTAATGGTTGGGGACCAGCCTTGGTATCGACCATTCAATTATGAGGAGATTCCCTTTTGTTGCCATCATTGCTTTGCGAATAGCCATATAGCTTTGAGTTGTTCTCAGGGTCATAGGTAGGGCCCTGCTATTGGTGATTAAACACTTCTCATGACCATCTAACTGTTGGAAATCCTTATTCTTCATAGGGTGCTTCTCCTCAAAATTCTATTGGGCTTAATTCAGGGGTGGCCTTGTCTTGTCCCATGGACCCTACGGTGGCTCCTTCTTCATTCTCTCCTTCTACTTCACCATTTGTTTATGCTATGGTCTTGTCTTATTTGGTAGTTGTTTATTTCCTTATGCTTAGTCCTTATGTTGATCCCCCTTCTTTTTTTGTATGCCCTCTGGAGGGGAGGCTCTCTCTCTCTCTCTCTCTCTCTCTCTCTCTCTCTCTCTCTCTCTCTCTCTCTCTCTCTCTCTCTCTCTCTCTCTCTCTCTCTCTCTCTCTCTCTCTCTCTCTCTCTCTCTTACTTATGGGACATCTCTAGATGATTCTATTGCTTGGACTTTGATTCGTAGATAGAAAAAAGGTTATGTTTCCTCTTCTCTCTTTCTTCCTCATGTTGAGAAAGAGTCGGTTGTTTGAGGTAGTGACCTCTATTTCGTATCGATTCAAAGCTTTGTTTCAAAGATTTTGTCTCTTCTTTCTCTTTGATTTCTTTCGTTGTTTCACAACTTGTGAAATCCCTCCTTTTGTCTAGTTGACTTGTTATTGTTAGGTACAATGATGGAATATTTGAACTTATTTATAACTTTGCAACCCAAATTAATGTACTGGTAAATAAGTAATAATGCAGCAAAGAGAAATAACAGAGACAACATAAATGCACACCATAACACAAGATATTTTGGCGAGGAAACCCGGTAAGGGAAAAACCTCGGTGGGATTTTTGACCCACAATATTTACTCACTGGCTAATATGAATAAATATTACTTACAATAGGGGTGTGCACATGCAGGAAGGCCAACAGCCTAGAGCTCACTGCTCAATGAAAGAGTCTCACTGACTACAAAATGGATAATTAAATCCAAGATAATGTACTACTCAAAATAGCATCTACAATGCTTGATTCAGTACCAGTTTAAGCTCTGTCAGAAACCTTAACCAAAAACCTGTCAGTGAATGATATTCACTCACATAACCTATCTGCCTTATTACAAAATATTTTCGTTATCTTCTACATAATACCATTACATAATTTCCTCTCCATGCTATATCACAAATGACCTATAAGATCTCATACATATATGAGTTTTACAATATATCATGTCGGCTTATAAATAATTATATTATAATACAATAAACAAAACTTGTCTCATGTCGGCCTGGATGCCAGTATGCTTCGTTGCCGGCGTAAACTAAATACCGATGAATGACTTTTGTTGTGCCTACCGGTGTCGGTGAATGATGTTTGTGTTGTCGGTGACCCTGTAGAATCCTATTACCAGTTGGTTGCCATCAATGACAACATCAACCACTCATATGAGTGTAGAATGCCAACAATCTTCCCCTTTGGAATTGATGGCAACACTCATGACAAAAATCCAAAAAATGAAGTCCAAAAACTGATCCTCAAAAAGAGTGTGCTCCCCTTGAGCAAGTGATTTCTTCTATGCATTTTCTTCCATACATTCCAAACATTTTTCTCCATACTACTCCCCTTTGACATCAATGACAAAGGATGTAAAAGAGAATCAAAGAATACAAAAATTCTACCTCATAGCTTGTAACCGGTTGTTTACAATTTGAAAGATATCTGCCAATATTAGATTTAGGCTCTGCATGAATTTATTATTGTCAGAGATAATGGTTTATGTCTGCTGGATCATGTTGGTCAGATAATGTATTTATTGCTCCAATGATCATTCTCCTTGAATTAATGCCTTAGATAGCTCAACCCACTGAGTTATAAGACTATCCAATTTTGGACCAAGTTTATTTTTCAGCTCTCAGGCCTTCAACCTTATCCTTGCTTTTTCTTGCTCCAATTCTCTATCTTTTCCTCAAAAATTGTTATTTTCTGATCAAGAACTAAGGTAAGTTCTGAAGAACCTATCATATTATCTTCTATGTTATCTATCTCCTTTTGTGTTTCCTTAATCTTCTCATCAATGTCTTCAGTTAGGTGGTGAGGCTTACAAGCTTCCTTGTACAATTCTTTGTATTCCAAAATTATGGAATTAACTACCAGTAATAAAGAATCAATATGCTTAGTATAGTCATTGATAGTCTTCTCAAAGAATTCACCTTTTTCTTTATTTACCCTTTCCTTAATGGTTTCTTCATTGATCTTATCTACAGTTAGAACATTTGAAGCAATAAATTTGGACAATGCATCCAATTTACTCAAAGAACCATCAATATGATCTAAGTTACATGTCGATGCAATCATCATCAATGGCCTTGTATACTAAGGCATTGCACTTTATGATCCTTTTAATTGAATCCAAAAGAACATTTGTTACATTTGTAGGTCTGAAGTCTGTAGTGGATGTGCTTGGTTCTGCAATAACTTTCTTTTCCACAGATAATTGACCAATCACCTTAACAATTTCTTCCTTGTTACCATCATTTGTTTCCTCTTTATTTTACAGTTGTTGTCGGTTTCTCACTCTGTGTTATTACCTCTGCTTCTACTGGTTTCTCAATCTGAGTATGTACCTCTATATCTATTGGTTTCTCAGTGTCAGGCTTCTTAGCTTCTGTTGGTATTTCAATGTTCTGAGAGTCAGTAGTGACAGTAGTGATAACCAGTGACTCAGAGATCTCAATGTTTGTAGCATCAACACTCTTAACCTCTGCAGTCTCTTTATCCATAACAATATTAACATCCTATTTATCTACATTCATAGTAAAGAGAATTTCAGCATCCGGATTAGTATCATCATGTGTTATTTCTTCAGCCTCCTTATCCAGTTGATTGTCTCTATGTACCGTTGTTCCTGAAGTTATTGGTGGGGTGTCCTATGCTGGTGGAGAAAGGTTATCTATGACCTTTATAACAAGTACACTACCAATTTTGCTTTTACCTTTGTCCTTTTGATATACCTTCGTAAAAGATTTATCCATTTTTGTCTCTCCCTTTACTCTTTCTTTTCTTTTTCAACAAAAAATATGTCCCATTTGTCAGCAATCTCATCAGCTATCTCTTTCACTCTCCCAGCCATTAGGCTAACCCGTCGGTGACCACTCATAAAAACTGATCGATTGGCTTCAGCAATAAGTTCATCAATCTCTTCCCTGGAATTAACGGGGTGAACAACCAACAATGCTTCAACCTTTAACTTTTTGTCCAATTCCATAACTAACATCCTTTTTGCTTCTAATCTTATGTACAAGTCATTTGGCAAATCATCTACAACCTCAATCAAAACTTTCTTGTATATGTCAAGATGCAAAATGATGCTCTCCTCTATTGTGTCCTTATCATAATCCTTGAATGAATGATAAATTTTATTCACATTGCAAAGATTACCATCTTGTGTTATCTCATTTACCAATTCCTCCAGTGTAAGGGTATTCGGTGCCTTAGGTTGTTTCTTCTTTGGAGTTGATTTCTTCTTAGGCTCCCTTATAGCTTGATGATTCTTCCTTAATGTTCTTTCCTTTTTAGGAGAAGGAGAAGGTATCGGTGAAGGTTTCCTCTTCCTCCTTTCAACTCTTTTGAACTCTGCTACCTTACCACTGTCTATATCCGAAGAAGTGACAACTGGTGAAACATGAGCTATCGGTTCCAGTCCTTCCAGTTCACTAGCATAAATACCACTCAAGTTCATCACATTTTCCTTGAATTCTTTAGCCATCTTGGATGCATCTCTGATGATTTTTTCTCTTCTTTTTCTCAGCTTTTGCATCAAAACGACACTCTCAATAGTCTCAACATTTCCAAAGATTTCTTCAGATGGTTCCTTAGGAGCATCAAGAAGTATCTTAGCATAAGCCTCAAGAATATTCAGATCAACTTCATATCCCATCTCTGTTATCCAAATAGTTCTAGGAGTAAGAACTTCCATCCATGTTTCGTCTCTTTTGATTACAAAACAAATTTGCTTATCATACTTGTCCACAATGGTCTGTGGTATCCTTTCTCTAGCCTTCATTTTGGTTTAGAAGTTTTTGAAATAGGCTTTTACCAAATTACCATGTCATCACTATTAGCACCAATGCTGGTAATAGCTTCCTTGATCTGTCTACCTACCGGGATGTCATATGAAAAGTCCTTGTGACCGATGTCGGGTATCTCCTTTGTGAAGTAAAGCATTAAACACACAAGTAGATTCCCAAAATGGAATGTCCCCTTCTTGTCACCCTTAATCTTCTTCAAGTTATCTAGCAATTCATCCTTAAGCCACTCACATTTGTCAATTTTAGCATTTTTCTTAACCATCTCATATGCACTATGAATGCGCAAACTAGAAACAAAATTTAACCTATTTGCATGTGTAACCCTGTATCCAAATACCATGCTCACATATTTCACATTTGCATTAGTGATATCATTAACCCTAAGAGATCTGTTGTCAAATGTAGCTTTGGTTAGGTCCATTACACCCTTGTTTGGTATCTTCTTCTTTTTGTCAGGCCTAGTACTGGTTGAGGGTAAACCAGTAACTACTTTGATTTCTTCCTTAGTGATTTTAAAAACAAATTCTAGCCACATAAACTCCCCATGAACTCTGCTCAGTACAAGACGAACTATCTTATCCAGAAATTCAGGAATGTTCAAAATTTCAGTAAATCTTAAGTCTCCTACAATCTTATGCTCTAGCTTGATTAGACCTTGTTCATCAGTTATAACATCTTTGTACATGTTCTTCAAGTCATCTGACCCTAAATTTTCTATGTTGCAGTGAATGTAAATCCTCAGGTCTTTGACAAAAGCAACTCCCTTCAGAATCTTAGAAAAGGCTCTGATGGAATCATCTTGCTTTGTGATCTTGGGAATGATTTTAAACACAGGTCTAGGGTGCTTAATGTTCTCTACCATAGTAGGGTTTGCAATAAACTCGGGTACAAAAGATGAAGATGCCATTTCAGAAACTACATTTTGAATTGTGAAATCCTTGAATGCCTAAAAACACCTTGCTGCTTTGCCTTAGGAATGCCTTTGCTCTCTCTTTGCGCTCTTTAAATTCTTGGATGCTTGGTGGTTTGAAATGAGGGTTTTTCGGTGCTTTATAACCAAAAACGTTCTTCAAAAATTGCATTAAATGCTTGCCAGTTAAGTGAAATCTTAACACATCTGTTGGTAAAGAAGAAATATAACTTCTTATCATTAATCAAGGATAGAATGCATGATTTTTAATTTGTTGTCATACCCTCTAAGGATTATTCCTTAGTTAGATGAAGAATCTCCTACCGATGGAGGGTTACTCTGTTCTATCAGTGGAGGGTTACATTGTTCTACTGGTGCAGAGACAGATTCATCAACTCTCTGATCTCTCTTCTTAATCCATTGTTTTGAAAATTCTTGCTTTATTTCATTTACTTTTTCCTTTCCTTTCTCATTATATCCTTTATTTTTTGTCGGTATAGTCTTGCTTCTACAAAATTTTGCAATATGCCCAATCTTGTTACATGCATAACAAGTTGCATTATTCCTCTGAATAGCCTTTCCATATCCTTGACCTGTTTGTGTTCTGCATTGATTAGATAAATATCCAAATCTACCACAAACATAGCATTTCACATTCATTCTACAATTTTCTGAGTTATGGCCAACTTTATTGCATTTGGAACATTTACCAATGGGTAAATTTGTATTCTGATTATTTCCAAATCTACACTGATTTTCTCTATGACCAAATTTGTTGCAATTAAAACATTTCCCAATAAATTTATAAGCATTAGGTTGTCTTATCAATTTGTTGTGATCTTGATTATTTGTAGTCCCAGAACTTTCTCCACGTTCAAATTTAAGTCCAACTGTATCTCCATCAAGTTTTTGTCTTTTCAACATGTCATCAAGCCTTTCTGAACTTTTCTTGAATTTGTCTTTGTGTTCATTTGCAGTGATCAACTCATTTTCCAGAATGCCAATTTGTCTCCTAAGCTCCTCTTTATCATGTTGCATGTGAATCAGATCTGTCTTTAGCATATCATTTGCATGACAAAGTCTCAAATTTTCATTTGCTTCATAATTAAGTCTCCTAGTCAAGTCTTCTTCATTCTTCTTCCTATCTTCAATATCCTTGCATACCCTCATGGTTAAAATTTTGCATTTCATTCCTCATGTTAGTGTTCTCTTGCCTCAACTTCTCTGCAATATCTCTAAGAGTTTCCTTTTCATCGTCATGTTTATGCATTTTCTCATGAAGTTCCTTCCTCTTGTTTTGTAGTATAACCAGGTTCTCCTGAAGTCCTTTAATGAATTCCTGGGCAGTCCTCAGATCATCTTCAAGTTTGATATTCTTCAATTTTTCTGCATCAATATCTTCGAGAGCTCCTTCCAACTATTTTCACAAACTCTCCATCATTGTCGGTTTCAGAATCTTCCTCAAGTTGTTAGGCTTTTTCAAATAGAGAACCAAGATCTAATACCATTTTTTAGATGCAATGACAATCCCAAAGACATTGAGAGAGGGGGGGGTTAATCAGTGTCTTATCGGTTAATGGAATATTTGAACTTATTTATAACTTTGCAACCCAAATTAATGTACCGGTAAATAAGTAATAATGCAGCAAAGAGAAATAACAGAGACAACATAAATGCACACCATAACACAAGATATTTTGGCGAGGAAACCTGGCAAGGGAAAAACCTCGGTGGTATTTGTGACCCACAATATTTACTCACTAGCCAATATGAATAAATATTACTTACAATAGGGGCCTGCACATGTAGAAAGGCCAACAACCTAGTGCTCACTACTCAATGAAAGAGTCTCACTGACTACAAAATGGATAATTAAATCCAAGACAATGTACTGCTCAAAATAGCATCTGCAATGCTTGATTCAGTACCGGTTTAAGCTCTGTCAAAAACCTTAACCAAAAACCTGTCGGTGAATGATATTCACTCACATAACCTATTTGCCTTATTACAAAATCTTTTCGCTATCTTCTACATAATACCATTACATAATTTCCTCTCCATGCTATATCAAAAATGACCTATAAGATCTCATACATATATGAGTTTTTAAAATATATCATGTCGGCTTACAAATAATTATATTACAATATAATAAACAAAACTTGTCTCATGTTGGCCTAGATGTTGGTATGCTTTGTTGCTGGTGTAAACTAAATATCGATGAATGACTTTTGTTGTTCCTTCCAGTGTCGGTGAATGGTGTTTGCGTTGCCAATGAACATGTAGAATCCTGTTATTGGTTGGTTGCCATCAATGACAACATCAACCATTCTCATGTGAGTGTAGAATGCCAACAGTTATGTAAAGGGCTCAGGCCCTATATCTCAATTTACTTAATTAGAACAATGATGATGTGGCTATTATGAAAAAGGAGATAAATATTCTCAATAGAATCATCCAAATATTCAATATGAGAATCTACAAACAACTTAGGTAATATGTTTGATGGATATGAATCTCAAGTAATTCACACATGTGTGGAAGAGGGTGAATAACATGTTTCTTTAAATCAAAGCTATGAATGCAACAATACTAATATCATCAAGAAAAATAGTAGATAGAGATGTGATCTTGATTTGAGTGGGAACAAGGAGACAAATCCAAACCATCAAAACAAGCAAGACCCACGCAAGCTCCTCTAAAATACCATCATCAAAAAGTATATTTGCATCATCAAGGGGAACAAAACAATCTACAACAAGATCCTTTAAGAGTGGAAAGATAAGAGGGTCTTCATAGATCCCCGAAAGTCTAATCCATAGTGTGTGGGGAAACTCAATATGTTATACAACACACAGTGCCATGATCAACACTAGGATAAAGTAGTCCTGCAACATGATTAATGATGTTATCTCATATTGATTTACTCTTTAGTGTGTCTAGTTTAGGTACTAGCATACTTGTATTTGAATAATTTACATAGAGTACACTAAGAGATATCTTTAGAAAATGTAAACTAATAAAATTTGGAAATATTTAGCATTCATAAAATATGAACAAATGAAGAAATTTATTATTAGAAATAACTAAGAAAAGTATAAATCAAGAGAACATGGGAAAGCCTCTTAAATGTAATTTGGAAATGACTAAAGTATATTGTGAGAGAGAACATTACATCAATTAATATTAGAACTATTGAGCCTTGCTTCTTCTGCTATAAATAAAGAAAAATAAACTTATTAAAAATATTCCATATAAATAATGCTATTTGAAAGTGTGAGTGATAAACATTTAAGAACTTGGTTAGCTCTCTATTATAGAACTTACTAATTGAATGTAATAAAACTGAGAGCTTACTAATTGAATCTAATAAAACCTTGTTTTCTATGAATAATTGATTTTTCTTATTTTTTCAAAAAAAAATGATGACATTTGATGATATGGAAAACAACATATACAAACATATAGATGACTTAAACATGATGATTATTATAAATTGTATTCTTTGATTTCCATAAAAAATAATGTCCTTTCATGATTTCCTTCTTATAAGACACCCTAAGATTGAACTAAATGAATCTTAAAAAACTAAAAATAAATATTAATAAAACAAATATATGAAAGTAAGCACAATAATGATAAATAAATAAAAGACATACTATAAACCAAATCAAATACAAAAACATACTATTTTATCTACATAGTATTCTATTAAATCATAAAAAGAAACATAAAACCAAACTCCATCAAACTTTTGTAGACAAGGAAACAATCAATTTTAATCCCATTTTCAATGTCCATTCATATGCCGCTTTTAACATAGATTGACAACAATCCCATTTTCAATGTCCATTCATATGCCGCTTTTAACATAGATTGACAACAATCTCATTTTCCTCTCTAACCATTTTCTTTTTTTATGTACAGGGACTCATTCACTCAGCATTGTGTAGAAGATGCCTCAGTGTAACGAGTCTATAGAAATAACACAAAATATTAAGTCACTTAAAGATGTGACAACATATCATTTTGTCAAGGTTCATTATTCTTTTATAAGATTATTATTGGAAAAATGAACAAAAAATAATGATATTTTCTTAAATGAAAAAACTAAAGATAAAATAACCTCAATGCATATAAAACAACTTAAATGAAGTCAATTTATACAAACAGAATATTTTCAAGTGTCAAGATGTTCAAGTAATTAATCAAAATGCGAAATAATGACAAATTTGATTATGAAAAAAATTCATAAATTGATTTGAAGATTTTTTAAATATCTTCTCAATGTTGTAAGAATTGTAAGTGTCAAAAATACAAGCAAAAAGTTATAATCTTGAAAGCTACAAAATGATAATGTAACTTTAGCAAGTGATTAAATAAACTTGCAACAACTTTTGATAATAAGAGTTGCATCAGAAGTACACAAAATTGGTTTTTCAACAATATTTCATTTGCCAAAATTTGACACCTTATGCTTTAAAAAAATAGCTTTTTTAAGGGATGACTGGTAAGGCTAGAGGCTAGTGTTGATACTTAGAGTGTTGTCACTGATGTCATAAATTGAGCATGTGTGATGAAAGTAAGTTGTGTCATCCCAAAATGCCTTACGGGCTGGCAGGGAAGGAATGTCATCCCAAAATGCCTAGTGGGGTGAGTAAAGAAAGACCATCACTTGGTTGTGGGCCCGGATTAGCTTTGATATGGATGTAGTCATGGATGATGATGTGGCATACGGCGCATGCAACTACCATGAGAAAGAAAGGTTTGTTGTGGGTCCCTCAAAGCTTTCAGGATGGAAAGATATAACCATGAGGTGGATTAAAAATGTGGTGTGGTCATATAAAAAAAAATTATGCACACCATATTTAAATTTTTTAATAAAATTTCAAATGGTTAAAATTAAAATTAATTTTATCAACAACTCTATTTCAATCAATGTGCTCAATGGAATTTGATTTCCTCTAGGATCGCAATTTGGCACCATGAACAACTGTGTTATTCTTTTTGAACAGTTTGTGTGTGTCATAGGGAATTGTAAACCATATCAATAGGATATGGTCTTGATTTTTAGGAAGATCAACACACCAAAATTGAAGTGTTTAACTACGATGGATCATAAAAGCTCATTACTCATTTTCCTAACAGGCTAGGGTTTGTATGGGATGATGTATCTTTTTGTCGATACAGAAGAGGAAAATATAAATGCGTATGAATATATGTAAAACTGTACAAAGTAAAAAAAAGTATGAAAAGAGTTGATTGTGTTAAGGAAAGGTGATTGTGGTACAAAGCACAATAGCAGACCATATCAAAGCTATAGCGAAGGAGAATTGCAGAGGCAGAAGAGAAGAGGTTTCTTAGACCAAGAGTGTGCAATATGAATCTTAAATGACAAAGCAGATTTATAATGGTTCAAGCATGAACCTTTTTATTTGAATTACAAGCAAAGGTATGATTTCAGGGTTGTTGCCCTGCATTGTGTAATTAAGGTTGGTGCCCTTTTTGAGTCTATTTTAGCAAAAATGATTGGTGTCTTAGATCTCAACATTTGTATAAAGAAATTGGTGTTTTTGTTAGGATTGGTGTCTCCTAAGGATCGATGTCCTTAAAATCTATTGTAATCAATTTTATTTGTGAAATTAGGTTTGGACAGTATCTCCAAGAAGCATTTTGCTCACCGTGGTTTTTCTCATCTTGGTTTTTCTACATATATCCAAGTGTTGTAATGTGTGCTTGATCTTCTCATTCATTTTTTTATGAGAGTAATCATCTGTGAATGATTGAAAGTAAAAATAGGTGGAAATTATAGATACCTTGATTCACCCCCCCCCCCTCTTGATTCTCAATGTGTATGGGTGTTCAAGAGTTAGGTGGCAACAACTCTAGAGTGATGACTTGGGCTGAGCAACGACCTTGCAACAACTCTAGAGTGATAACTTAGGCTGAGCAACAGCTTTGTGACAAAATCCATTGAGGTGTGATGGTAGAATAAGTGTATTCACTCAAGTGAAAATATCCATAAGAGCAAGATGGTGGCAAAGAATTGTTGTCATGCCACTCCGCTACTCCCTTGCCACGCATTGGGTTTTAACCAAAGAAAACACAAGGTTGGGTGGAGATATGCCAAAGGGCTTAAGGATGCCACTCATGCTGAAAAATACATGCAGGGATTGGAAAAAATCAAACCACCTGCCCTGTGATACCATCCTTATAAGATAATGAATATAACATACGAGAGCACAATAAAATCTAAAAGCTTACCAATTTTTTAATAAACGTTCAGTATGGTTTTTCCAAACTAACAAGGAATTTGTGTTGCCGCTAGATATTTGCATAATTTACCTACAAAATAATAGCTACTATAATGTACAACCTAGTACAACTATACAGATCTATATAGTTGCATGAACTTATGTCTTAAATTTTATGTAACCCCTAAAAATTATTTTTTTCAATTGTTTAGATTTTGACATTTGAGCAAACAATCTTAAAGTTTTTGGACATTTTTGACAGAATAATGATGTTTATTTTACTCCAAGATGTACCAATTTATTCTTTAAGTGCGACTTAACAAAAATTTAAAAAAAACATATATAAATCTGACACTTTGATACTATGTTGAGACTTATAAACAACACTAATACCATGTTGGAGTTAATTGTTGAACCCCACAACTCCCAAATATCACCTACAACTAAAATGCTTCTCACAAATAATTGATTGTATTGTAGCATCCTAAAACTGCACCATTTTGCAATTTTGATCACATTGGGTCCTCACCTTAGCATTTGCGCCCCTTGGCCTGTTTAGGACCTGATTATGCTCATACCCCTTCCATATCGCATCACTTTGTGATATTTGGTATTCATTTGGCACTTGACCCTTGCCCCAAATAGGGCAGGACCAGGGTGTGGCGCCTTGGTCCTCAATAGGACCATGGCACCACGCCATGGTCCCCCTCATTTTTGGGCCCTTCAAAACCCTTTTTCACATTTCAAGCTTCAATGGGAATTCCCTCTCTGTGTTGGCTCATGTTTTTAAAATTAATCATTTTTCTCAATGGGCAAGTATATAAAGAGGATTTCCCCTCTCATTTTGACATCTATCACATCCATCAACTAGAAAGAGCACACATAAGATCAAGCAATCAAGCATTCAAGAACAATTGAGAATTTTTAGTCTTCCTTCAAGCCTTGGAGCAGCAATAAAGTCAAGATTCAAGCATTGAAGTGGAGATTTACATCCTATTTTATGAAACCCTAATTCCATGTGGAGGCAAGCAAAACTTCACAAGAAGGTATAATCATTCAATTTTTAGTCATAAGCCAACATCTCCCTCAAAAGGATATCATTTCCATATAGTCATTTCAATTACATTTATTTCAATTTCATGGTTAATTCCAAACCAAGGTTTGATCTAAGGCAAGCCCCTATTCCCAACCTTTTTCCCCTTCTCTCTGTTGGAATCCAAGAACACTAAGAGGGGGGGTGAATCAGTGTTCTCCCGGTAAATCTAATTCTAAACTTATTGCTTGTGAATCGGTTAATAGTAAATAAAATTAAAGTGCATAAACCAAATAACACATAAAGAAGCAACACCATAACACTAGTATTTATACGTGGAAAACCCTGCAAAGGGAAAAACCACGGTGAGGCTGATACCCACAATATCTATATACTTGCTCAAGGTATACAAATTGTATATACATAAAAATGGCTATGAGCGATTAAATAAATATTTTATATTTATTTAATATTTATTCTTCTATTAAATAGTTAATTTGAAAAGATTAATTTATTTAATTCATTTCATGTCTTTCTATTAATTAATTTAATTGAAATATTTTATTAATTGATTCATCTATCATATTCCTCTAATTAATTAAATATCTAATATTTAATTATTCTTCTAATCAATTAATTGAATATCTAATATTTAATTATTTCCTTCAATCATTTGAATATCTTAATTTTTAATGATTATTCTTCTATCCTATAGTCTCAAATATTAAATAATTTCTAAATTGTTTAATTCCTTTTCCAACTCATCCATCACGTGGTTAAATTAATTCAACAATATTAAAATAAATAAATAATTTATTAGCCACTTATCTCCAACCTCCAAATTTAATGAAATATTGTGTACGTACACATATTTCATAACCTTCTTCTATAATCTCTCCAATATCCCTACATCTTAGGAAGGACTTGAGTCCATTTGTCCTCTCATGCCTAAATCTTCTCCAACCATCCCTAGATTCCCTCAGTCAGCAACCCAGTCAAGGTGAGATGAGTGACACTTGTCTTCTCCTTCCCCCTTTCTCTCAACCTTCACCTTTGCTCACAGCCATCCAAATCTACAGATCTGATCATGACCATTGATCTAGGCCACATCATCTTATCCTCTCAAAGTCTATATAATCAGGAGTTTGAGTTGAGAAAGAGTTAGTCTTCAAGTGAGTTTTCAAGCTAATCATTTGTGAAAACTTATGCATCTGTGAGTTTTAATCTTGAAGCAAATAAGCATAATCATCTAGCATAATCATTTAGCATAGTCATTTAGCATTGCATATCATAGTATTATTTAACTATCAGTTATCAGTCCATTCTTCATATGTCATCTTGGAAGCTATCAGTGTTTGTCTGAGAGCGCACCATCTGCAACCAGGAACAGTGGAGTTAGGACACAATTAGACATAAATCATGAAGGTAATAATAGTATTTTTATTTTATATGTATTTCATGTAGTTTCATTGGTTGAGTTTGGATTTCCTGTAGCATTTCCTTTGTATTTTGTGAAACTAACATGTTGCAGGTAGTATTCTGATGAAATTCAAGTCAACACACAAATATTACATGGAGGGGATTGCACATGCAATCAGGCCAACCAGCTAGAGCTCACTACTCAAACAGAAGTCTCACTGACTTACACAATAATATACAATGATTACAAACAAAATGAACTTGTTAATTGCATCTGACCATGCAGGATAAGTTCCGATTTATGCTGTCAACCCTCTCTATGAGCCAGATAACTGATACTTTGTTATGCTACCAGTTGTGACTGTGCACGTGAAACTTCGCACTAAAGCTTTGTCTCGCTGACCAAAATGCATACAATCAATTTTTGATTGATTCGCAACCAAAATCTCATTCTCATTAACACTAAATCCATCGCTAAAAGATCTCCTTAAATACCCTTTTAACTTGTTGAATATGTCAGCGTCAATAAAGAATTATAACATGTGGGTTGTCAGATCACAAGGTATATCATGCATAATCCCGATGACCATGTCGACCTACACACACTATCAAAAATTCAATGAAAGAAATTATCGAGGTCACCAGATATCTCAGTCGGGTCCTATACTTAATCGAGTTCAAAATACACGTTATCGGTACCAAGACTAACCAGTTATTAAGGATAAAGAAAAGTGTATATACCGGTTGTGTGTACGGTATATCAGTTGACCCAATCAAAGCAAAATGATAAAACAATGAATCCCAATGGTAAATATTGACACCTGAAGATGAGTTGCCATCAATGACAACCCTAAATGCAATTTGTCTTGCCGGATGAGTGTCAATTGCCAACAATCTCCCCCTTTGGCATTGATGGCAACACTCATGTGAAAAATGATGCCATCTCTACGTGCTCAACCTGACCTATAGATTCATGTTTTTGTAATAAACTCCCCCTGACCTATATATACATTTTTGGTTGTATTCCTCCCCCTTTGACGTCAATGACAAAGCGGGGTGCCCACAAAGAATTTTGTACAGATATGTACACATGTCAGTTCTATACAAGTTTCAAAATGTCAGCATACATAGTCTTAAAAAATGAGAAGTATGTATCCTAACTTTGCTAAAGAGAGTCGAGAATGGAGGTGAATCCATTCAAGAGACTGGCATAGTATTATATTGCCTCATATTATGTGGGATCCTCCTTCTGCATGTTAGATATACACTCAATCTTATGAAATAATAAGTTATCAAGTTGGGGACCTATGAAATTCCAGAGCTCAGTTGCTCACTTTATTATGTTGTCCCTTTCCTTCTCTAATTTCAAAATTTGATCCATGACCACCAAAATTGGACCATCCAAATAACTGGTTAGGTTCACTGCTGGGTTATAAGAATTAGATATTTGAATCAAATTATCTTTACAATCTGAAATTTGCTTGTCTATGGAGGTTGTAAGCTTAAAAAAATCTAGACAAGTCTTGTAAACTTTTCCTCCTTCCACTAATGTTGCATTAATGGATTGTAAGCAAATTTGGAGTTTACCCTTCTTAGATGCAATCATTTGCAAGAATGTCTTCTTCTGGGCCTCAACAAATTTATTCTTAGCCTCACTTATTGAAATCTTAAGAAAAGTATCATAATGCTTAAGAATGAAATTAATGATCTCCTGTAATTTACCAGATGAGCTTGCACTCTCCTGTGCCTAGAAATCGAGTACTAATCGGTTCAAGACTTCAAAAGTGTTCTTAATCAATTCTTTGTCTTTGGATTCCTCCTGGGCCAATTCCTGAGTAGCCTGTGCTTGGAGTGCTGCAGTGGCCAAAATTTTCTCTATCGGAGACATCATGTGATAAGGCTTGTCAAAACTGATAGAAAATTGTTACATGTTTCCTTTGGCTATGGATGATGTGTTAATCACCAAGCCGGAAGAGAAATCTCTCATAGTTTCTTTGTCTTTGTCTACCAAAGATTTATTCATTGTATCCTTTATTTCCTGTGCACCAGTGGCTTTGCCACTTGGTGCCTTATCCTATTCCGATGTTTCCTCGGCAACTTTATTAACAGTATCCTTTTCTTTTTCAACATTAGCCTTTGTTTCCTGTACATTATCTGCCAGAGTATCCTCTGTTTCAAAATTAGACTCACTAGTCGGTTCAGTAGTAACCGGTGGAGTCCTAATCGGTTGATCAGTATTTACATTTTGTTTATCTGTTTTCACCAGTCTTTGTCCCCTGGTAATTGTATATTTTGTGATTGATCAAAACTAAGGCTCAACTCATATCATAGACTTAAAAGAATGCTGGCCCAAATATCAATTATCTCTTTATGTATTTCCTCTAATTTTTCTAATATCAAGTTATTTATCTATTGTTTTGGATTGAATTCTGATGAGCCTGCTTTATTGATTAAATCTGCTATCTCTCATGGGGTTATTAATGGACAGAGATTGACTAATTATGTCTCTTTTATTTGTCGATCCAAAGTTTGAGCATGTAATTTTCTGACCTCTAATTTATCATATAGTTCCTTAGCCAAAATTTTCTCTAACTCAATCAATGACCTACTAAAATGATCAAGGTATAAAACAATAGCTTCCTCCAATTGCTTCTTATCTTTATCATCAAAGTCATCAAAGAATGTAGAACTATTATCTAGATTAGCATCATTAATAATTTGATCAATGATGTCTTGAGTATCTAGTTTCTTCTTACCAGTTCTCCTCTTTGCTTCCAGTTTAGACTGGTCATCAGACTTTGGCTTCCATTTATGTACAATGGTGATTTTGGTTATTTTTCGGGGAGGTTCATTAGACGGTTCTTTCTTCTTCTCTTCCTTCTTTTCCCTCACAACCCTTGCAAAAACAGCTTTCTTCTTTGGATCTTCCTTGATTTTTTCATCTGATTCAATCTCCCCTGAAGAAACAATCATATACTGCCTAGTTGCCTTCTATTTTCTTTTCATTGATTCTCTCGGCTTAGGACTAGCAGGTTCACTAGATGGTGCTTCCGGTTGTTTTGAAGTCTTTGTAGAAACCAAGATCACATTTGGAGTGGCCTGAGCTACCTTTCTAGATTCCCTTTCTTCCTTTCTCTTCTTTTTCATCTCTTCTTTTCTTTGGGCTTCAAGGATTTTAGCCTTTTGCTCTATTTATGCCCTGTCGTTACCTTCACTTATTAAAGTTTCTACTACAACCTTGGTCATTTTTCTTCTTATTGCAGGTGCAATTTGTTCCTGGTGAACTTTTAAGCCTTTCTCCTACGTTGTGCCAATTTTTTCTTCTTTTTCATCAACTGGAGCTTGCAGTAGATGTTGTGCATATGCATCCAGTGTGGCCTCATCCACTTCATAGCCCATCAGCATAATCTAGGTTATTCTAGGTTGGACTGCCTCCATCATACACTCATCTTTATTTACCATAAAATAAATAGTGTCTTTATATTTTTCTACAATTGATTTAGGAATCCTAGCCCTATTTTTTATTTCTTCATGAAAGGTTTTGAAAAATGCCCATAAGTTGGCCTTCTGTTGTTTATCTCCTTGGCTATCCAAAATTTGCGCTATCTGAGTGGCTACCGGTCTATCAAAATCACATTGTATTTTACCATAACCGGGAACTGTGTTGAAAAAGTAGAATGTTAAACATATAACAAAAGATCCATACCAAAAAGTATTTTTCTTGTCCTGTTTTAAAAATCTAAAGCTTTGTCATTAACTCCTTCAGCATCACACTACATAGGTCATAGTGTGCATCCTCCTTCACCATTTGATGAGCAATAAGAATGTTATTATCGAAGACAAAGTTCAGTCAGTTTGACTGGTAAACTTTGTATATGATTACCATTCCTGCAAATTTGACATCAATATCCTTTATATAATCAACTCTCATTGATTGACCATCGAAGGTGGCGTCGGTGAGTTTGCAGAGTTCAATGTTGGAGAGTTTAGACCTAGGGTCAAATAGACCTCTGACCTTATGCAGGCAGGTGATGTTCTTGATTACTTCCTCGGTGATCTTGTAGGGCTGGTCCAACCAAATGAATTCTCCATAAATGCGATTGAATATATATCGAACCCATTCACCTTTGTAAAATGTTGAAAAGTTCATAAATTGGGTAAAACCCTTCTTTTGTAAATGGGCAAATTCTAGCTTCAACTGGTTGTCAGTAATCAGATTCTTAGTGAATACGTAGGATATTTCATAACCTCCAAGCTCCTCTATGTCACAATGGATGTATGCCCCAATGTCTTCGGTATGAAGAACACCATGGCAAACACTCAAAAATTCTCCCAACAGATCCTCCAAAAGAGACTTAAAAGGGTGTTTCTTAAATTCAGGACGGGGGCGGTTCTTGATTTCCACCACCAAAGGAGTATTGACACTTGATGAAGAAGCCATGATTACCAAAGAAGTATTGAATGCAGATACTATAACTAGGGTTTATGCAAACGGTAAATACCTCAAGATTCTATCGATGATGAAATAGCCTTCAAGTGTAGATGCTTTCACAAATCGCCTTTGGACTCTTGAAATGCTCTGAAAATCGCTCTTCAGAATGCTCGATCGTTGTGTGAAGAAATAACTTAACTTTTTCACTTTTATCGCCATTGATGCTCTACAAAAAGGACAAGGTTAGGATAAACAAACACCAAACAAGAAACAAAAGAAGTTGATTGTTAGATGTTAGAAAATCATAAATTAAAAACTATCCTAAGCAAGCATATCAAGAAAGATACTACTAAGCAAAAAGAAAGTTCAAGGAATCTACAAAAAGCAACTAAGCTCCACCAAATGCTTTCTACCATGTTGGTAGTTTCTCCTTCCTTGTTCCTCTCCTCTCCAAGTTCCAAACTAGTGTAGCTCTCAGCAACTTTTTTCACTATGGATGCTTATGGAGGTTTGAGGTTAAAGTATTTGCTCTAAATGTGAATGAAAAGCTAATACTAGATGCTATAGATACTAAGATGATTTATTTTAAACCAAAATGACAAGATGATTAATGATTTATGCTAAATGCTCTCTAGAATTCACTATAGCTTAAATGCTTACAAGTTTTCAGAATTATGACTATGAATGCTAAATGCTTGAGGCTTTGAAAATGAGGAATGTGAGCTCTATTTATAGGTAAAATGGAGCAATGTAAAATGGAGCAATGGATGGTTGAGATTGAGTAATCTCAACAAGGGTCAGGATTGAATGGCTTGAGATCCATGTGAGGGCTTTCAACCCAATCCCTAGTTGACAAGTGTCAATGTGAGATAGGTTGAGAGGAGAGGGAATAAGCATTAAATGTTTGACATGACCTGGGAGTTAACTTGGGGGTTAGGGTCAAGGTTGGGTTGAGTGAATAAATTCTTTTTTCAAAGAATAAAGCTTTTATCCAATGGATAAACTCTTGTGCAAAGGCAAAAGGGATAACCATGGTCAAAGCAATAAATGCTTGAGGAGACACATGAGTGCAATTTGAAATAACCATAAATGGTCATGTAAGAGCCATTAGTGGTTTTGGAAGACTTTAGAGGTTAAATTGTTGAACACACAAACCATTAAATGCTTTTCAAAGACTTTGAAGTCTTTGAGAAGTGACTCCAAGTTGCTTAGGAATGTGACAATGATTAGGGGATGGATTAAGCTAATTAGGAAGGGGTTAGAAGAATCTAGAAGGGGTTTAGGTTTGCAAGTGGATTTGGTGGGTGAGGGAAAATAGGTTTTTTATTTTAAAATAAATTAATTTATTTCAATAAATGTGTGCAAGTTGCATTTTTAGGAAAATGCAAGTGGGGGGGATAAATGATTTAAATAAATGTTTTATTTAATTTATTTAAAAGAGGAATAGAGGATTAAATGAAATAAATATGATTTATTCATTTAATTGATTGTGAATTTGGTTTAATGAATTAATTAAAATAAATTGAATAATTTATTTAATTAATAGGAGAATGTTTGAAGATGAATTAATTAAATGTTTAATTTAATTAATTGATGGCTAGTGGATTTTTAATCAAATAAATAGCAAATATTCATTTAATTAAACTGGACAGATTTATGTGACTACATTTGCCCCTCTTTAAGACGGTGCAGTTTATCGCGTTGTTTCAAAGAAAGAGAAATAGATGTGAAGAAATATGCCCCATAAATGTTAATTTAATGGTGGTATGCCCCCTCGAGAGATGGGCCGAAAAATTTTAAAAAATCAGGTGATCTCTCGAAAAAGAATGAAAATTGGAAGGGTGATAAAAGAGAAGAAGTTATCAATATGGGTGAAAAATAGAAGAAATCAGAGATAAAATGGAGAAATGGGAGGCTCGGGAAGTTCACGAGGACCACGGCGGTGAGCAAGGGAAAGTTACGGCGACGATGAAGGGTTTATATGGGGAGAAAGGGGTGAAAACAAGATCACGTGTAACCGCGACCATAGTGAAACCAAAGCTCTGATAGTGACCTTTTGGAGGAGCGAGCGGCAGTCAGGATGTCGGTACCCATTGCAGAGCACCATTTCAAGCAAGTCTGTCGATTCCAGCGGTCAGAGGACTACGGACCAACGGTACGCAAATTTGAAATTTTGAATTTTACGCATTTTTGACATATTTTTTGCTGAGTCCAAGTTGAGTCTGGACAATAGCGCTAAAACTATGTTTTGGCGCTTTTGTCCAATTATCTAGCGCTTTTGTGCCGTAATGGCGCTATTGGGTTGTTGTTTGAGCGTGTTTGTCAAGATGATCGCTTTTGTATGCATGTTTAAGCGCTATTGAGGGGTCAATTGAGTGTTTTTGTCTTTAAGCAGTGCTATTGCAATTTGAGCGCTTTTGTAGGGTTGATTAAGCGCTTTTGTTAGGGGTTTAGCACTATTGTGTAGAAAGTAGTGCTTTTGTTTGCAAGATAGTGCTTTTGTTTAGGAAAATAGATGCCCCAGTTTGTGTGAACAAAATTCTCCCGATGCCAATGATGGATGGATAGGGATGTGAAGTGAGAGTTTTTCGGAACCATAGCAGCCTTGATGAGACTTAGGTCATTAGGATAAATGTTTGTTGAAGTCTAGGTGTGCCATGATTGCTTACCTGTTGAGACCCGAAGATACTTGAACACAGTATATGTTGATAGTCTAAGTTTAATCTTAAGAAAGTTTGAAAATAAAACAACTGATGATGATTGATTGATGCCCATGTGCAGGAGGATCTATGCGTGTTACAGTTGCGCAAGAGACATCCAGCTACATAGGGGTTACGAGATCGGCTGATAGAGGCTAAGATTGATTGCATTGCAGCGACTGGGCTGTATGATGTGATGCATATGCCCATGATTCGAATGAATCACGGTTTGATTACAGCCTTGGCAAAGCGTTGGCATAGTGAGACCTGCACGTTTCACTTAACGTAGGGGGAGATGACGGTGACATTGGAGGATGTGTGGCGCATCCTGCATACTCCCATTCGGGGTGAGTTAGTCACATATGATAGATCATGGGGGACTCTAGCGGTGCAGAGATTCTTCGATGAGGACGTGTTCATTGATGATGGCTCCATAGCCTGGGAGGATATCACGATGTTGTATGAGCCATTACTAGCAATTTTGTCTGGGATCGTGGGGGGGCTATTGTATCCTGATAGGCGATCACATGGTCTGGCCGTTGGGTGGGGATAGGTTATAGAGCAGATGATGATAAAGGGGACCTAATTTGCCTGGGGACCGTGCGTGTTAGCGCACATTTATCAAGAGCTGCATGAGGTAGTGTACCGTGGGAGAGGCTCCTTGGCAGTGGGAGTGATGCTGCTGCACATTTGGGCATGGGAGCACTTATCGGTGACTCGACCAGTGAGTCTAAGATTTTGGGCAGTGGATCAGCCCTATATGTTCATGTATAGTAGCATGATGAGTTAGCTCCACCTGGGGAAGTTAGAGTGGTGGCGGCAGGTGCTAGATGATCTTGATGCAGTGATCTGGAGACCCTATCTAGAGTGTGAGCCTTGGGAGGATGATGCGGAGGCCTTGCCGTATGCATTCATAACCTGATTCCTCATTGGGAGGACATCCTACGATGTAGAGAGACAGGTGTCGGGCAGAGTTATGAGGCAGTTTGGATGGCATCAGGGATTACCTAGGGGATCAAGAGAGTACGCCAGAGTGGTTCGAGATAGATATGCATGGGGGCCAGTACTTCCATATGATCAGGCATTGGTGGAGTTCTAGATGCTTCAAGCGAGGCCATGGGATATACAGTCGAGGGTGGTAGATGCAGAGGTATCGGAGGAGTATACGCAGTATATGGTAGCTCATCTGATTCCTCGGATATCAGATCCAGCAGAGTCGATTCAAGATTTTGAGGAGGAGAGGGGACAGGGACGGAGGAGGGGAGGAGGTTGAGGACCGATGATAGGGGGATGAGGGAGGGGGGATGGTGGTGATAGAGGAGGAGGAGATGATGAAGGTGGTGGAGGAGGAGATGGTGGAGGTCGTGGAGGAGGTGGATTAGGTGGCTTAGGTGGTCGGGTCCAGTGGAGAGGGAGAGGTGGATTGCCATTGCGGATATCACAGGAACCATTGGTGCCGGGACGAGTCAGATTTGGTGGCCGAGGTATGGAGAGGAGATACTGATGGACAGAGGGGAGGGAGCCACTGGAGAGGCACCTATGGAGATAGGGGAGGGAGCGACAGGGGGTGATCCTCGGGAGCATATGCTAGCACATTTGCATACTCGATTGACAGCAGTCGAGACACGGGTGGAGGATCTGGAGGTAGAGGTTACAGTGAGAGATGTGCAGCTTTTTGCATGAGAGGCGGAGCTGATTGTAGTGTCGCGGGAGAGGGATAGTGCAGTGGAGAGATTAGCGGAGCTATAGGAGAGAGTCCAGGTTGGAGTAGGAGCACAGGGTCCTACTGGGGAGGTGATGAGACAGTTTGGATGGGCATAGGATGAGATAGAGCATTGGCGGGGATTATATGACCAGGTGGTGCCAGCTAGTCAGCGAGCACTGAGCTATACACAGATGCGGCAGACCAAGTCAGAGCGGTCGCAAAGGATGCAGAGCAGTGGGGGTGTGGTGGGTCCATGATGGAGAGAGGTGTCAGGTGGTGCAAGAGCTAGTGGGGGTTTGATGGGGCCTCCACGGAGAGATAGATCAGATGGTGCAGGGACTAGTGGGGGAGCAGGTGGTGATGGTGGTGCAGCATTTGGTCAGAGTGGCATCTGAGAGAGCATTTTTCATATATGTATTTATATTGTTATTTTGGACTATGTCTTGGATGGCTCTTGGTAGCCGATTTTGTAGACTTCATTATACTCTGATACATGAGATGATATATATGAGGAGATCCCATATTTTGATGGTATGCATTTGATATGTATGGATGTTATGCAGGATGGTGATTTTATGAGTTTATGCTTAGATGGATACGTATATATGTATGCATTTAAGAGATGATTCCTATATGCATGTGTTATGATGATTTATGATGTTGGATACTGACATATAAATGCAGGTTTATACATGTGTGCATGTTTTGTTTAATGTAATGCTATGATGATGATGCATGCTTCTGATGATATAGACAGGATTTTATGCGTCATGTTTGATATAAATGATGAGATAATGATATGCAATGATGTTAATGCAAAGTTTGTGAATGAATGATTCTGTGTATGGAAATGCATCTAGATGGTTTTAGATGAATGTAATATGGATAAACAAATGTAAAGTACAAATGTTTATATGATGATTTCTAAAGGAATGCATATGGTTATAATGTATGAACCAATGTTGGAAACAAATGGTTTTATGATTTCAAATGCCGAAATATGATTAAGTAAAATGATAATGTGATGATAATGCAACTTATGGTTAAATAACTGCACCTTAATGCAATTAAAAAGGGATAATGAATGCAATTTTAAATGAATCCTAAAATGAGCATAATAGACACTTAATAATGGATGAATGAATGCACTTTTTAACTAATGAATAGATAAATGAATGTATGCAACGATAAATGATAAAGGATAATAAAGGATGATAAAATGATAATTGATAACTGACACTAAATGAATGCATAGTAAAAGGCTAATATAACCAAGGACAATGGGTTCATACGAATCTAAACATTATGCAATGCTGAAATGATATAAGAAGACTAATGTTAATAAATGATAATGAACTAAATGCATTTTAAACAACTAAAATGATATAATATGCTTTTGATGCAAATGCAACTAAATGTAATAATGATGATGATATGATCATGATGAATGCAAGGTGTTTTAGGCTTTGCATGATGCATTGATGATGTATCAGAGTACTCGGTCGCGATTGTATCCAAGACCAGCTTAATTTTCACATAGCTGCTCATTTTAACTTTATTCACATTTGCATACAAATCATACATATGTATGAGTGAATGGATGGGTGATATGCAACGGAATGCAACATATAAACAGATGAGATGAAATGACGATCCATAGTGCTCTATTTTCATCATTGAGATTTAAAATGTTTTAAGAAAATACAAGAATCTTGACATAATGATTCAAGATGACCAGAGTATTTCTTACATGGATTTGATATAGCAAGTTAATAAAAACAACTTGATATAATGGGTCAAGTTGACCAGAGTATTGCTTGCGGAATAGACAAGGATCATCTCCGTTTACGCATGACTTGGATCATCCTCCTTGATCTTGGGTTGATCATATCCTGAGACAAGTTCATACCTTAATAAGAGACAAAAACCTTTATCCAATTTGGATGAGGTAGGAAATAAAGAAGGAGTATTGTTCTTGCAAACAAAATAGTATATACATAAAGAATAAAGAATATGGATCCTTGGTAATGTTTCATGCTCATATGGTCGAGGTATACACTGTAGTCAGCAAGCCGTAGTGATCTATGACTGCATTTTGCATAAGATCATGTAGCTTAGTGAACTTCCCACGTAGACACCATTAGTACATGCCCCAAATTTTCATCGGAATAATGTGCTGAAGATACACAAACAATGTTGTAGGAACCTGATATATATAAATGAATGAATTACTCACAAATCAACCAAGTATTTGATAGCTTAACACAGAATTTTCTTGTCAAAGAAAACATCATTTTGTCTTTGTTTTGGTAAGGAAGGATGCATCCTTGTTGAAGACAATTTGATTGTTGATGTTGATTGTTTGGTCAATTTGGAGAAGTGATCATCGTGCGAGTATTTTCAATGCTTGTTTGGTATCTGCTCGGATGAGTATGTACAATGTGTGGCCATGTTTTTCTGTTTGATTTTTTTATGTTTTATCATGTTTTTGGATTTTGTGATTGTTTTGAATGTTTTTGGTATTTTGTGATTGTTTTGAATGTTTTTGGTATTTTGTGAGACAGTTTTGAATGTTTTTGGATTTTGTGAGATAGTTTTGAATGAATAACCCAACGAATCATAAGAATAATATATAATCCACTTCCATCAATAGGTTAAGGGCATTGCCCCCAGTTTAGACATGACTATGAAAAAGCGGGATGCAAGACGCATGGAGTACTATCTCGTGATTGCAAATCAATAATAAGCCATGGTTTGGGTGGATGGGTGTGTGAATGAAATGAATGTGATCACAACAAGTTTGAAAGTCAATGGAGCTATAGCCTTTATGAGTGGCGCCTGTTTGCTAGGTTTTCACCATCGCACTTACCCAAGGTGCCACCGGAGTGGTTGTTCACCGTTTGGATGCATGAATTTTCTTTACTCTTTTGATGTTTTTGTATTTTCTTTAGGACATTTTTCTAGATGTTTTTGGTATTTTTGCCAGTATATATGGGAGCCTGATGCTTTGTGCAACTTATGTATAAAACCATTTGAGGTGCATGTTGTTGATTAGATCTGCTAGCGGTTCTCCTTCTAAAGTAGCCAACTGATATGCCCCGGACCCAAATACAACAGTGACAACATATGGACCTAGCCAATTTGATTCAAACTTTCCTTGATGTTCTCGGTTGGGTTGGTTACGAGGATTTTCTCGAAGAACAAGATCACCTACCTCGAATGTACGAGGTCTAACTCGATGATTATAGCTTTCTACTCATGCGCTGCTGATAGGCCTTGAGGTGATTGTATGCAGCTTGTCATTTCTCATCAAGTAGCTCTAAGTCTTGGAGATGGGATACTCTATATGCTTCATCATCTATGAGATTATGTAAGGAAACCCATAGTGATGGTATGTCGACCTCAATAGGTAAAATAGCTTTTACACCATAGACCAATGAGTAGGGAGTTGTGCCTGTAGGGGTTCGAATGCTAGTTCGATATGCCCATAGTGCCGGATTCAATTGAACATGCCAATCACGATTGGCATCATTGACTATCTTCTTTAGGATTCTTAATATGTTCTTATTTGATGCTTCGGCCTAACCATTGCCTTGTGGGTAATAGGGAGTGGAAAAGCGGTGTTGGATGTGAAATTTCTCACAGAGTTCACGGACATCCTGATTTTTGAAAGGAAGATCGTTATCTATGATGATGGACATGGGTACACCATACCGACAGATGATGTAATTAAGGATGAATGAGGCGATCTTCTTGTCGGTGACTTGGGTAAGTGGAACAGCTTCGATCCACTTTGTGAAGTATTCGGTGGCAGTAATAATGAATTTATGGCCGTTGGATGAAGATGGATGGATTTTACCCACAAGGTCAAGACCCCATTGAGAAAAGGGTCATGGTGTTGTTATTGGTTGCAGTTCATGTGCTGGTGCATGTATCAGGTCTCCATGAACTTGGCATTTCTTGCACTTTCTGACAAAGTAGTAGGAGTCTTTTTCCATGGATGGCCAATAGTATCTAGTGTGTAGGAGTTTCTTGGCTAGTGACGGACCACTTGCATGAGTTCCACAAATTCCTTCATGTACCTCTTCCAAGGCCTTTGTTATCTCATCATGTTCCAAACATCGAAGGAGAGTACCATCAAGACTGCGTCGGTATAGGGTTTCAGCAATGATGGTATATCAAGCAGTTTGGCGAATGAAGGTTTTACGTTGGTTATTCGATTGGTTAGGAGGAAGGGTGTGATCACAGAGATAGGTGTAGAACTCACCATACCATGGGGATTCAGAACCGATAAGGTGACATATCATCTTGGATTCAGAGATATCATAAGCGGGAATGCAAAGCTGTTCTACCAAGAACTTGTAGCATGTTGAATTTTGTGGAAGATCTAGGAGAGATGCAATAGTAGCCATAGCGTCAGCAGCTCGATTCTGATCTCTTGGTATCTGCTCAAAGGTGATAGTAGTAAATGATGTCTTTAATTTGTCCACCATCTGTTTGTATGGCATGAGTTTGTCATCCTTGGTCTGATATTCATCTGTTGCTTGTTGAATGACCAGTTGGGAATTGCCATAGACTTCTAGTTCTTGTAACTTCCATTGTATGACTAGCCTAAGTCCTGTGATCAAGGCCTCATACTCTGCTATGTTGTTGGTGCATGGAAATGTGAGTATGTAAGACTTCAGGATGTTGTCACCTTGAGGTGTGATAAACAAAATTCCTACCCCCAAGCCATGCCTAGTGTACGAACCACCAAAGTATAGTTTCCATGGTTGTGTTGTTGTGATCATGAATATCTCTTCATCTGGAAATTGGAAATGAGAGGATGATCACCTATGAGTGTTGCTTCGGCCAACTGATCTGCAATAACTTGTCCTTTGATAGCCTTACGGTCCACATACTCAATGTCAAACTCACTGAGAATCATCACCCATTTGGCCAAGTGACCTGTCAATGCTGCTTTACTAAGTAAGTATTTTAGTGGATCAATCTTTGCAATGAGCTGTACTTTGTGTGTTAACAAATAGTGCCTTAGTTTAGTGGCTGCCAAGATTACTGCTAGGCAAGCTCACTCAATAGGGGTGTAATTGAGTTCATAGCCAACTAGTGTGCGAGAGATGTAGTAAACAGCACACTCTTTCCCTTCTGCATTATGTTGTGCTAGTAGTACACCCAATGCTGTACTTTTTGTTGGGATATAGAGTAACAGAGGTCTGCTTGGATCTGGTGGGATCAACAATGGTGTATTCATGAGATAGTCTTTAAGCATCTGGAATGCTTGTTGGCATTTGGCATCCCATTGAAAGCGGATTTTTTTGTGTAGCAGATGTGTAAAGGGGTGACACTTATCTGCCAGTTATGCAATGAATCTTCGGATGGATTATAGCCGTCCTTGTAATGTCCTTAGCTGACTGATGTTCTTTGGTGGTGGCATGTCCATGATTGCTTTGACCTTTGCTGGATCGACCTCAATACCTTTGCTTGAGACAATGTACCCTAGAAGCTTCCCTGAGGTTACTCCAAAGACACATTTCTTTGGGTTGAGTCGAACATGATATTGTTCCAGTCTATCATAGATTTTATCTAATATGTCGAGATGACCTTCTCTGGTGAGTGATTTTGCTAGTAAGTCATCAACATAATCTTTCATCATAGTATGCATCATGTCATGGAAGATGGTGGTCATTGCTCATTGATAGGTCTCTCCTGCATTCTTTAGACCAAAAGGCATTACATTCCAGCTGTATGTGCCCCATGGACATGTGAAGGTTGTCTTATGTTGATCCTTTGATGTTATCTTTATCTGATTGTATCCTGAAAAGCCATCCATGAGTGAAAGCATGGCATGTCCTGTTGTTAGGTCCACTATGATGTCGATGTTTGGTAGGGGGAAGTCATCTTTAGGACATGCCTTATTCGGATCCCTAAAGTCAATACAAATACGGATGCCCCCATTTGGTTTGCCGATAGGAACAATATTGGAGATCCAATCTACATAATCAATGGGTCTAATGAAACCAACATCTAGGAGTTTCTTAAGTTCTGCTTTGACTAGTACTGCAATCTGAGGATGCATCTTGCGAAGCTTCTGCTTGATAGGCTTGGCTCCTTCTGCTACGATGAGGTGATGCATAACTAAATCAGGATCAAGCCCAAGAATGTTTGCATATGACCATGCGAAGTTGATCTGACACTTTTGAAAGAACTCTACAAATTTGGGTTGTTCCTCTGAAGTTAAAAGAGATGCCAGATGTATGAGGTGAGGAATTTCAGGAGTCCCCACATTGTATTCTTTGGTTTCTTCAATGAGAATCGTTGATCATTCCTGTTGTGTGCTACAAGGAAGGATGTCAAACCTTTCATCCTCAGGTGCCTCAGAGAGGTTTTCACCGTTGGATACGCTCTTTCTTTTTACTTTTGTTGAATCAAATAGTGTCGCGATGTGGTTTTCACTAGAAGATCCATGTTTTATTGTTATAGTTTTGTAGCTGAAAGGTTTGGCATCCACCCCAAAGTATGCTACGCTATTAAGTTATATGGCGAATCCAGCTTTGTGATCCCCACTTGGTATGTTATCCCGTAGTTCCAAAAAGTCAATGATTTCCTCATCATTTAGGAAAAGGTCAAGACATGGGGGATTAGGTTGGTTCCATTCGATGAGTTCAAGATGGATAATGGGCATTACCTCATCGATTAGGTTAAGTTCGTTAGATGTGTCAGTGAGGGTTAAGACATTGTGGTGAAGGTCGTTGATGGTACTCTCCCTATCAGAATCAAGTGTAGGATGTGATGTAGGGTCTGTGGAAGAAGTTTCTAGCTCAGGAACCCAAGAGGTCTTTATCTGTGCTTCTTTGTAAACAGGGATGTCTTTGCGAGGTGGAGGTAGTGATGTGTCTTTCTCATCTGAAGTATTAAGATGGATGGAATCAAATTCTCATTCATGTGAGTCGGACTTTGAGTCACTTTCCAGTATCCGATTACTATACCATACTGGGATGTCCTTTGAGTTAAACACTGCAGGTGTGATCGATTGATGTACCTTTGTAGATGAAATGATTGGTGCTACAGGAAGGATGATGGGGATCAATGAATCCGATACAGGGAGTATTGGTAGTGTTGACTTTGTTGCTTCTGCTGGAACTGCTGGTGTCGTAGATACTGCTATGGGTTCTGATATAGTTGTTGCTGCTAATGGTGCTATTGATGTTATTAATGTTGCCGATGGGATCACTGGTTTGATTGGTGGGACGATTGGCGTTGTAGATGGTTGTGTTAGGATTTTTAGCCTCAGTGGGGGAGTTGCGATGGTGTTTGATGTTGCTTTGATAATAAAAGGTGTCCTCTTTGCAATAGGCTGATATAGTGGTTTACTGGGTTTTCCTTTGAATCTGAGCTTAGGAAAGATCTCCTTTTGAAAGCCTAGGCCTATATTATCCTTGGGCTTTAATTGCAACAGCAGTGGTTCATGTCTTCCTTGTTTACAAGGTCCCAAAGCACTCTGACCATCATAACCCATTCTTTGCATAATGAGGAGGCCTTTGCCATACTAATCCATGGGAAGTGTTGCTTGTGGTATATCAGTGGTGATGGGATCTTTATAGATCCATTCCGCTAAGTCCTCGTCTCTGGTTTCTTCTGGTTGACTCTTCCCAAGGATGAAAGGCGTCAAAGCACATGCTGGCATGATCAGTGGTGTTTGAAGTAACCACTGAGGTTTTCCATGTGTTCTAGGAGAAGTGGGCATTTCTCCCACACAAAAGAGTTGACTCAAATTGTATTCTCCTGGGCCTTCCTCTACTACTTTCATCTTGAGCTTTTCTTGCTTAGGTATAGTGGTGTTTGAACTGGCAAGAGAGGCTGGACTTATGTATGATGTGGAGGAGATGGCTTCTCTATTGTTGGGAACAGTAATCTCTGGTTGATGACTAATATTATGACAATATGCAAAGGGGTTTGTATCGCCCAGGATTGTGATCTCTACACCGTTATGTGGGAACTTGATACATTGATGGTAGGTGGATGGAACGGCTTGCATGGTGTGTATCCAAGGTCTTCCTAACAATAAATTGTATGGAAGAGGAAGGTCCAGGACTTCACAGATAATGTGTTTCACCATCGGGCCCACTCGGATTGGTAGTACCACAGCTCCTTTGGATGAACGCTCTACATCATCATAGGCTTTGATTGTGATCTTCTTATAGGGATCCACTGATTCTATTGCATATCCCAAAGTTGTGACCAACTGTAGTGTACAAATATTCAGGTCTACTCCATTATCGATCAAGACTCGCTTGATCCTATACTGGTTGATAAATCCTTCAATGTGTAGTGAGGCGTTATGAGGTTGCTGGAAGGAAGAGTTGTCACTTTCGAAAAAAGTGAGACAAGGTGATGACTTTAGACTTCCAACAATGGCTTGGAATTGATCTGTATTTAAGTTAGCAGGGACTGATGCCTCTTGGATAGTTTGATCCAAGATTGTTTTATGAGACAAAGATAGATGCAGTAGCTCTAAAATGGATATAAGCGCAGGCATTTTGTCTAATTGTTCCACAAGATTGTATTGCTTTGGTATGGAGGTGGGGCCTTGTGGAGCTGCTTTTATGGTAACCTTGTTGCGACACATAACAATATTGCAAGTTGAGCTAGGATTTTTTATGGTTATAGTTGCAATTTGTTCACTGGCATCGTATAGATGATTCACAGTATAATTATACGCGGCCTGCGTATAATCAGTGGTATCAGTGTTTCTTCTGGAAGTGGATTTTTGAACACCAGATGATCATTATTTGTTGTCTTTGGGTCATGTCCTTCGATTTCAATATCACCTCGATCAATAAGATCCTGAATAAGATCTTTTAATCTATGACAATTGCTTGTCTTATGTCCTCTCCCTTGATGGAAATCACAATGTTCAGTATCCCTCCACCATGCAGGTTTGACTTGAGGTTCATAGTTTGATATTTTGGGTAGGGTTACCAGATTTTGAGAAACCAGTTGTCGTAATACTGTTTCGATGGGTTCCCCTAAGGGAGTGTATGTTCGCTTTTGTTTTTTTTGACGAGGTATGGGTTCATTGTGAGATGTAATGCGGCCTTGATTTGGAGGAGCAACTATGTTAGTCTGAAGTGGGGGATTATGTCCTGCAAATTGAACTATAGGTTGTGCACTTTTGATAGTTCTTGCATCCACAACCCCATCGTTGACAACATTTTTGTTTTTGTTCCAAAAGCTTGGTTTGTCACTATTGAAGCGTGGGCGAGGACCATCCTATGGTTCATTATAGATTTTGATAAGTCCTTTCTTAATGAGAGCCCGCTCACATTTTACCCTTTTGTGATCATGTCATTGAAAGAGTCTATGTCTTTGACATCCAAGTGAAATTCCATTTGTTCATTTAAGTTGGAAATAAATATTTCCACTAGTTCTTGTTCAGGTAACTGAAGAGAACGTCTGCTAGACATTTCACGCCATCATTGCAGGAATACTAAGAATAGTTCACCTGGATTTTGTTTAGTGTTACATAGATCAGCCATGGTGATATCACATTCAATGTTATGAGAGTAATGTGCCAAGAACTTCTGAACTAGCTCTTCAAAGGTCCTAATGCCACCTAGTAGTCAGGAAAACCATGATGTGGTTGTTCCTCCCAAGCTTTGGTGAAAAAGGTGCATTAGGTATGTATCTTCGTATTCCACTTCGAGGCAAGCTGAGTGGAATTCTCTGACATGATCGCGAAGATCTCCTTTTCCTCAATACTTTTTGAACTTGGGTGTTTTGAACCCTCATGGAAAAGGTGGCATATAAAGATTCCTATCAAAGGGATAGGGACAAATGTCATTGAGTGAAAATTGATTAGTCTTTACGCCACTACGAAGTTGTTGGGTGAGATTTTCAACTTGTTGCCGCAACATCTCTCTGTCATTTGGAGGAGGAGGTGGTGGGTTACCTCGAGGAATGTTATATCTGATGGGATCTCTACCTATTTCTTCCTCATGGGGACTTTCTTGTTCTAATGCTTGTCTTAGTTGTGCAAGATCAAAGTCAAAGGGGAGTTTGGATCCTTCTTGAGCAAGCTTTAAAAAGTGAGCATCCGCATTGCTCTTGAGTATTTCGTCAAAAAGTCTATTAAAGAGAGGGTTGTGCTAAGCCCTTTCTATTGTTTTAGGAGTAGGAGTACTTGGGTTTTCATCATTCGCATTTCCTCCAAGTGCTTCTTGAAATTCATTGATATTTCCCTCCTCTTCTTCTTCAATTTCTATTTCTCATTGCCTTGACTGTGATCGGGTATGAGCCATTTTGTTTATGAGTTTTTGTTGAAGTTGGGCGAAAATGATGATGAGTTTTTGATGAAATGAAAGATCGATGGTTGGTGTGTTGTTTTGCATGTGGATATCTAGCACTTAAAGGTGGATGTTACCAAAGATTTCTCTTTGAATTGCTTGTTGTTTTTTATAAGGTTTTGATGTGATAAGGTTTAGAGAAATCTGAGATGTGTTACAGACTTAGCTACCTATTAATGAGAGGATTCACTCATAAACTAGTTTTAACCTGTGTAGATATGTCTCTTAGGATGAGCTTATCCTAGATGTAGAAACAATCTAAAAGTGATGTTTTGTGTTTGATTCAAGCAATATCCAAAAGAGAACTTAGGACAAGAACCTCTTTAATGTTTTGAGAGTTGAAAATGAATGAGATGATGTGTGAATGAGAAATGGATGAAATGTTTTAACTTCAATAAAAGCTTTGTGTCACAAATGGAACAAATTCTACCTCTTCCCTTTCGAGCGTTGGTGGCATTTCTTGAGCTATGTTGTATGTGATACAAATGTCTGGGAAGAAGTTGGGATTGATCTTGCCTCCTTGGTTTTTGTGATAACTCAAAGCTCTATATTGCATAAAATCTTTGTGGTTCAATGACTATAAATCAAATTCGTTTGATTTGCCTTGAAGGTAGAGATGCATGTGACATAGAAAATCTCTATGAGAGACAAAAATTTGTCTATTTAGATAGAAGAATTTCCTCCTTTTGATCAAAGCCTTTGAGCTCAATGGTCTTCTTTTCAAGTTGATGTTTTGATGAAGATTCTTCTTTCTCAAGATGTGAAGAATGGTCATAAAGTTTGATACTTTTCTTTGTTTTTGATCTTTTTTTTTTCTTTTTTTTTTTGGTTGTTTTGAAAAATGTTCGGTTGGATTTGAAAAATGTTTGGTTGGATGAATATTTGTTTTGATTTTTGGATTTTATGATGTTTCTTTGACAAGAAAACAAAGCAAGCACACAAACACAAGAATGTTACCTCAAAGGCACAAATGAGTATGGGTCTAGATCAACCCAATCCTTGAACTTTTTATGACCCTTTCCTTTAAGTGTATTTTAGGTGTTTTTCTTTCCAAAGCTTGAAGTCGGCTCAATTTGTACTTGGTCTTTGACTAAAACAAAAACACTTCAAACACTTTGTATCCCTAAGGTCAAATGCCCAGTTGCGATAAATTCAGCCCACATCTTGATATTTCTTCGACTTTGGTACTACATACCTTATGAATCCCGCTGTGGCAGGTAAGGATGTGATATACTAAGTCTTGCACGAGCATAACAAATAGATGATCCCTATCATGGGGGAGTCACTACTTTCATCAAGTCACAAGTGACTTTTCAAAAAGCTATATTTCTACTCAAGGAAATATGTATGGTGACTATCTTGGGAGCAAAACCATCTATGCTCTTGCACTGAATTATATCACAAATATCCTCAATCAATAGAATGGGTGGGCTACTACTTAAAGGTGTTTAGTCATTTTCGATGTCTTTGGACATAAGTTCATTCTGCAGTGACTCACTTAAGAGCCTTGTAACTTGTGGTGGGGCCCATTTGTCCTTTCGGCAAGTTAAACTGTAGGAACAGCTATACCCAAGGCTACAGCTTTCACTCTCACATGATTTCTATAGCGGCTCGAAGGATTTACCGCACGAGGTCGTTCCCAAGAGTGATGTGTCTCTTAGCAAGCCTCTCTTAAAAAGAAAAAATTTGAGTGTTACTAACACTTTTCTCTTGCACCTAGGACCACGAAAGCCAAGGGAGAGGATAGTGTGTGTTAGAAGTAGGACCACTCGACCAACTTTTTGCACAAGTGTGCCAATCACGAAAAACACTTGTTCTTTTTAACTTGTCATTGCAATGATTCTCTATCTAATTGGAGATGTTGCTCTAACAACCATGATGTTCTTTTTAGCTTCAAAGGCAATATGTTTAAGTAACTTAGGAAAATGAAATCCTGGTCAAGTTAATAAAAAGCACGTTTGCTTGAAGTAAATTGCTTTTGCAAAATTGAGACAAGTTTATTGTGAATTTTATTTGCACCAAAAATTGAAGTGTGGATTGTAAATTTTTGCTTAAGTTTGATGCTAGAAACAAATTTGTCTTGTTGATTTTAAGCACCAAATGAAAAATTAAGCCTAAACTTGCAATAAACAAAGTTTGTTTTGTTCAATTTTAAGGCACCAAAAACAAATGATCCTAACTGAAAAGAAAAGAAAAGTTGTTTTTGTTCAATTCTTAAAACACCAAAAACAAAATTTTGATTTTAAGGAAGTGAGTTTTAGACCTGCACAAAAAGCAAACAGTTAGTAAAATCCACACCTAAGGGGGGCTTCCACAAGTCTAAAATAAATCAATTTTTCAGTTAGAAGGCCTTCCTTACAATGTTTTGTTACAATAGCGCTAGTCTGTGTGAAAATAGAAGCGCTAGTTAACCAAAAACACATTTTTACAGAAACAAAAGCGCTAAAAGAAGAATTTGATAGTAAATACAAAAGCACTTGAACAAACTCAAAAGCGCTAAAATAAGCACAAAAGTGCTAAAACAAGCACAATAGCACCAAACTTGAGACAATAGCGCTATTGTAAAAACAATAGCGCTAGAATAACAAGTTGCAATAGCGCTACAACGCGATCAAAAGCGCTAAAGTGCGACCTGTGTGTCAATTTCAACATTCAAACATGTTTGTTGGTTTTTTTTAAAAAAAATTTGGGTGTTTGGATTCACGTCGGGTTCACCAAATGATGCTCTGCAAAAAGGACAAGGTTAGGATAAACAAACACCGAACAAGAAACAAAAGAAGTCAATTGTTAGATGTTAGAAAATCATAAATTAAAAACTATCCTAAGCAAACATATCAAGAAAGACACTACTAAGCAAAAAGAAAGCTCAAGGAATCTACAAAAAGCAACTAAGCTCCTCCAAATGCTTTCTACCATGCTGGTAGCTTCTCCTTCCTTGTTCCTCTCCTCTCCAAGTTCCAAACTAGTGTAGCTCTCAACAACTTTTTGCACTATGGATGCTTATGGAGGTTTGAGGTTAAAGTATTTGCTCTAAATGTGAATGAAAAGCTAATACTAGATGCTATAGATACTAAGATGATTTATTTTAAACCAAAATGACAAGATGATTAATGATTTATACTAAATGCTCTCTAGAATTCACTATAGCTTAAATGCATACAAGTTTTTAGAATTGTGACTATGAATGTTAAATGCTTGAGGCTTTGAAAATGAGGAATGTGAGCTCTATTTATAGGTAAAATGGAACAATGGATAGTTGAGATTGAGTAATCTCAACAAGAGTCAGGATTGAATGGCTTGAGATCCATGTGAGGGCTTTCAACCCAATCCCTGGTTGACAAGTGTCAATGTGAGATAGGTTGAGAGGAGAGGGAATAAGCATTAAATGCTTGACATGACCTGGGAGTTAACTTGGGGGTTAGGGTCAAGGTTGGGTTGAGTGAATAAATTCTTTATTCAAAGAATAAAGCTTTTATCCAATGGATAAACTCTTGTGCAAAGGCAAAAGGGATAACCATGGTCAAAGCAATAAATGCTTGAGGAGACACATGAGTGCAATTTGAAATAACCATAAATGGTCATGTAAGAGCCATTAGTGGTTTTGGAAGACTTTAGAGGTTAAATTGTTGAACACACAAACCATTAAATGCTTTTCAAAGACTTTGAAGTCTTTGAGAAGTGACTCCAAGTTGCTTAGGAATGTGACAATAATTAGGGGATGGATTAAGCTAATTAGGAAGGGGTTAGAAGAATCTAGAAGGGGTTTAGGTTTGCAAGTGGATTTGGTGGGTGAGGGAAAATAGGTTTTTTATTTAAAATAAATTAATTTATTTCAATAAATGTGTGCAAGTTGCATTTTTAGGAAAATGCAAGTGGGGGGGATAAATGATTTAAATAAATGTTTTATTTAATGTATTTAAAAGAGGAAAAGGGGATTAAATGAAATAAACATGATTTATTCATTTAATTGATTGTGAATTTGGTTTAATGAATTAATTAAAATAAATTCAATAATTTATTTAATTAATAGGAGAATGTTTGAAGATGAATTAATTAAATGTTTAATTTAATTAATTGATGGCTAGTGGATTTTTAATCAAATAAATAGCAAATATTCATTTAATTAAACTGGACAGATTTATGTGACTACAGTCATTAACTCTAATTTTCCACTGTCATAAATGTTGTCGGCAAATCTAATCGGATCACATAGTTTGCAAGTAGGTTTCGATAAACACCTAAAATTGCCTGAGTATCCATCCACAATCATAATTCTCTGACTACATATCTAATCTGGGGTGTTTGCATGATATTCAATGATTGACCTACCCCTAAGGCAAAGTGCCTTAGTTACGGGTTGTTCCTGCTTCTAGTGCAAGACCTGATGGATCTACTAATTGTTCTGCCAATTGTATGTGTCAGTGTAAATAATTATTCATCATGGATATTATTACACTTTACTTAAATTTACTTAGGTACATGCATTTAATAGTAGTTTGGGTATGAGATACTTGGTTGTTTGTGCCACATTGGGATAGTGTGTGTAGGAGAATTTCCACCTTTTATGGTGTTGATCTTGTTGTTACACTCCACATTCAGTGGGTGATCCACCTCATGTGGAATATTATATTGTTTCTCCTACCTACCCACACCTATTTCCTACCTACCCTTGTTTCTTATTGAGCCACATGTCATGTTTGTGTTCTCACACATCCATAAGCCTTGCCTATATAAGCAGGTTCATCTACATTGTTTGTATGGGCAATCAATCTATATCTTGTAATGATCCAATTGATCAGTATTTTCATTTTGATAGAATACAGTTTACTCCTATCATCTATTTTGTCTCTCTTATTTGTGCTTTCCATTGCCTCTTGATCTTGGCAAAATCTTACAGTATGTCTAATCTCCTAACCCATCTTTTCTCATGTTGTTTTATAATATCTTCTACATTTTATTTTCCCTTCTCATCTGCATTTCTATTAGTTACCAGTGGGTTCTTACTACTGCAATATTTAGCAATATGTCCAATCTTGTTGCGTGCATAACAGGCGATATTGTTCTTCTGAATTGCCTTGTTAAACCCTTGATTTATTTGATTTCCCTTTGATCTGCATTAGTTAGCCATATGTCCAAATCTACTACATGCATGACATCTTACATTTCCACGACCGGTGAATGATTCATTGTTCTAATCATTCCTATTCCTGCACTGACTTGCTATATAAAAATATTTATTATAAACAAAGGATGTACCATTGAATTTGTGAGCATTAGGTTGTCTTACCAGTGATTTATGATTCTGATTGTTGGCATGATTTTGCTTCTGCCCAGATGATTGATCTTGTTGTGCAGTACCAGAGATTTCTCCTTGATAACCAAGACCTCTCTTATCATTAGCATATCTCTGACTCTTCAGTAGTTCATCAAGTTTGGCAGAGCTGGCTTTGAATTTGTCCTTGTACTCATTTGCAATGACTAAATCATCTCTCATGATTATGATATGTCTCTCAAGTTCATGTTCATTGTTCCGGGACTAGATCAACTCAAGTTTCAACATGTCATTCTCATGTGTCAGTTTATTACATTCATCAAATCTTTCCTTCAATGCTTGAGCTAGGTTTTCTTCATTCTTCTTTATGTCTTCAATCTCCTTGCACATTCTCTTGGTTGGGACTTGCATCTAATTCTTCAAGATAGTGTTCTCCTAAGTGAGTTTCTCACACTGATCCTTTGTAGAATCTTCCTCATCACTACTCTGATTTTGCAATTGATCACAGAGTGCCTTCCTCTTAGCTTGAACTTGGCTGAAATATTTCCTTGTAATGAAATGATGTGTTCTATGGCTTGCATTAATTCATTCTTCAGTTTACTATTTTCCATCTGCTCATTATGAAGATCCTCAAGAGCAAGTTGAAGTTGTTGTTGCAGACCGGTTTCCATTGATTCCAAGTTCTGAATCTTTCTCAAGAGGTTAAACTTCTTCTAAGGAACTAAACTCTGATACCAATTGTTGGACTCCAAGAACACTAAGAGGGGGGGTAAATCAGTGTTCTACTAGTAAATCTAATTCTGAACTTATTGCTTGTGGACCGGTTAATAGTAAATAAAATTAAAATGCATAAACCAAATAACACATAAAGAAGCAACACCATAACACCAGTATTTATACATGGAAAACCCTGCAAAGGGAAAAACCACGATGGGGTTAATGCCCACAATATCTATATACTTGATCAAGGTATACAAATATTACATGGAGGGGGTTGCGCATACAATCAGGCCAACCGCCTAGAGCTCACTGCTCAAACAAAAGTCTCACTAACCTACACAACAATATACAATGATTACAAACAAAATGAACTTATTGATTGCATCTAACCATGTTGGATAAGTTCCAGTTTATGCTCTATCAACCCTCTTTGTGTGCTGGTTTACTGATACTCTGTTCCGCTATCGATTGAGACTGTGCATGTGAAAATGCACACTAAAGCTTCCTCTCGCTGACCAAAATGCATACATACAATTTCTGACTCAATTGTATTCTCATTAACATTAAATCCATCACTAAAAGATCTCCTTAAATACCCTTTTAACTTGTTGAATATGTCAGCCTCAATGAAGAATTATGACCATGTCAGCCTACACACACTATCAAAAATTCCATTAAAGAAATTATCAAGGTCACAAGATCTCTTAGTCGGGTCCTATACTTAACTGGGTTTCAAATACACATTACCAGTACCAAGACTAACCGGTTATTAAGGATAAAGAAAAGTGTATATACTGATTGTATGTAGTGTATACTGGTTGACCCAATCAAAGCAAAATGATAAAACAATGAATCCCAATGGTAAATATTGATAATTGAAGATGAGTTGCCATCAATGACAACCCTAAATGCAGTTTGCCTTACTAGATGAGTGTCAATTGCCAACACTTTCTATGTGCAGGAAACAAGTACAGAGTTGTACTTCTCAAAATAAGCTTCATTCACAGAGACAAATCAACCCTTTTTGATGCGTGGAAAGTTTGGAGAACTGTGGTGCCGCATTCTAGTCCCAACTTTTTAGGAGGTTTTTGGAGCGTCGGATTTGACTCAACTTATACTGCCCAATTCCAGGTGCCCAACTCAATCTCGCAACTGTAGCTCGTTGTTTTCTAAGTTTTACCTTCAATTTCAGCACTTTACCCTAATTCAACATTTCAACTTACAAAAGAGAGGAAAATCCCATAACAATTAATCAATCCATTCAGTATTCAGTCCTTAAATTGATTTATGATTGAATCTAGTGGATTCCCTTCCCTCTTTTGAATGTAATGTGTTTCTAAGCAAAATTGATTTGGTGATTTCTCCCTTCTATGTTGCAAATTACCAAATCCAATTTTTCACCATTACATTTTGGTGAACCTAACATGTCTTAAGATTACTTCTAAATTTTGTTTTCATATTTGAATGTGTATGCAATTTAAAATTCAAATTTTCATTTACAAGTTTGATTTCCTTGCAAATTTTAAAAATTTAGAGGTAAATTTCATTAAACCCTAATTTTTATTTTTCGAAATTGAGCTTGTGAATTGCATAATTTGGGTTAATTGTTTCAGATCTTAGTGTTTTTTATTAAGTGAAAAACAGGTTTTGAAGGGACCCGAAACCCTTTACAAATCATACTAGGGAAAGAACTTGACTTCTCAACAAAGAAGAGAGAGCCACAACCAAAAAACAAAGTCTGCCCCAAAAGACAGCAAGCAACCCATCCTAAGACAGGGCCAGAAACCAGCCCAAACATCCCACTATGAGGGCCCTCAAGATTTACAACTAGCCTTGCGGGAATGAAGAGTCATATCAAAAGAAGGCTTGGATGTCTTTGAATGTTTCCCCTTTATAGTAATCCAACCCTCTTCAACTTTAGCTGTCGCAGACCAATCCAAAGAGCCCAGTACCAATCTATCCAGATTGGAAGAAGGAGCGAGAGGAGAGGGAGCTACGACCATCGCAGGTGCATGGCCACCATCAGCATATGGGGTAGAAGAAGTAACAACACATGGAGAAGTTGTCGGCTAGGTAAGACACAACAAACTATTTTCAGCAGAAGAGATAGCAGCATCTTGTATCCCAATATTTTTAATCACTGAGCCATCCTTAGTGGCATCTGAAGAAACATTCTTCGGCAATCAAGAGTCTGAACCATCCATCAAAACCCCAACATCCAATGAATCATTAGAAGAGTCTAAAGATTTCTTAACTGTATAATGTAGGTAAGAGGCCCCCAACCACCATGAAGCTGCAAGATTTTTCTTCTCAAGCCCACAATTCCCAACCACATGGCCAGTTTAAAGCATTTTCGACACCTGAACAAAATACCTTTGTAATCCAAAGTTTGGAACCAGCTGCCAAAAGGGGAGTTAATGACAATCTCAGCTGGTAGTCCCTTAGACACATCAAGCTCCACCAAAATGCGAGCAAAAGTAGTGTGATAAAGCTCATAGGATTCATTATCCACCAAAATGAAACTCCCTATAGCAAGTCAAATTTCACATTTACATTTTAAAATTAAGTGGTTAATTGCAAAAACCTTAATTTTCAAAAAAAAAAAGATTGAGCTTGTGGGTTGTTTAAATTTTGAATTTATCATTTTAGAGTGGCTTCAAATTCAAATTTTTAATTTTGGATCAAATTTCAAATTTTAAGTTTAAATTTGAAAATTAAGTGGTCAATTAAAAGAGCCCTAATTTTTAGATTTAAATTGATTATTTCAATTTCTAAATTCCAACATTACTTTTTAAATTTAAATTTCAAAATTAAGAGGTTCTTTTTACAAGGCCCTAATTTTAAATTTAAATTTCCTTTAGATCATTTTAAATTTAAATTTTTAAAAATAAGAGGTTATTGTCAACCTTAATTTTTAAATTTGAATTTCTATCTCCTAGTGGATAATTTTAATTTTAAATTAAGAGGTTATTTTAACAAAGCCATAATTTTAAATTTCAATTTCCTAAGGGATTGCATAATTTATTTTTATTATCCTTTTCAATCAATTTTCTTATTTAATTGAGTAATCATTTTTTCTAAAATTTTGTATTATTCAATTATTTTGCAAATTTGAAATTTCCAATTTCCCTCCCTTAGTGCATGAGTTTTACTACTTTTAGTCCAACCTATAATATCCCCATGAGAAGAAGTTGTAGAATTAAGGCTTCCCAAGGTTTAATTACTAAGGAAATGGAGTCTAATTTGGATAAATTATTCCATGAGGATGTTGGTGGTTCTTCCAATCCTACAAATGTTTCCATTTATCCTCATTCTTTTCATAATTCTCATGATGTGGATTAATCGCTAACTAGGGTTATCATTGACCAATTGGAGAATATTGACAATCAATTTGAAAATCTTGAACAATGGATGAGTCAACAATACCTGGAAAGTGAAGCTCTCCCATTGATTGAAGGATTGAAAAGAATGGTTCAAAGTGATAAACTTGATGTTTATATCTTGCATGGTATTGCTCATATTGTTTATTCTAATATTATGCCTATGAAGAGTTGTGTTGAATTATCTATTTCTACACAACCTCCTAGTCAAGTTAATCACTCCATTCCCTTGACTACCCCTATGGCTAGTGTTCCCACTTTTACATCCAACATCATGGCTACTGGTGGGAAAGGTCGTTGATATCACAACTTGCACCATTTAAATTCTTTTTATTCTTGAACCGAGGTGTGTCTAAAAGTTGTCTCCAATAAGGAGATATTTAGTTTTGGGGGGTTTTGTACTATAAGACAATGGCTTGGGTTGTATCAGGATTTGTCAGGATCTATTAGGAGCTCTCTCTTGTAAATGAGTTTTAAAACTAAAAGACACTTTGCAAACATAAATTAATGAAATCAACCTATCCTAAGAAGGATTCAGATTTGATATCAAGAGTTTGAATAGGATAGAGTTAAGATTTAACCATGGAATTATCTAATCAAAATCTTGAATAAATTTTAACTTCGTACGAAATTAAATATATAACTAAGTGTTGAGAAATGAACTTATTTTATGCTTGCAAGAAATGAAACTTATGTTATGATTGCAGGAAATGAAATCTATTTTAATTAACATGAAAGCAACTAAATTCCATGAGTTAATCTAACAATGTTTCTACTCTTTTCTTAATTCCAAATTCATCATCTTGATAACTATCATGGAAACATAATGCATTTACTAAAAAGAAATTAAACAAAGATGTAAAATTGAAACTTCTTAACATTCACCTACCAAAACAATATCTGCATGAGGAATGAATACCTAAAAACTTCTACCATCAGATTCCTAATTACTCAAAACTCGTCATCATGTAAACTAAACAGAATGAAATCAACTTCAATGCATAGGACTGAAAATGTAAGAGAAATAACACAAGGATCACCTCCCTTCGATCGAGTGGGCCCTGCTCTTCCTCTGGTAGGATCCGAAACATGAGAATTCTTAGATCAACTTTTGATTTTCATTAATATGTACTTCCAAAAAGAAGTGAAACAAACTTGTTGCTTACAAAATGTGAGACTCTACTATTGACTAATTTACTAATTATTTTCCTATTCCATTCTATAGAAAACATTAGGATATTTATACATATCCTTTATTCAAATTCAAACTAAAGTTACCCGCTTAAAACAGAGTAATGATTACAAAACCGAACTAAAGAAAATTTAATATAAAATTAACTAACTTCATAAGGAAGTTAAAATTCTAAAGGCAGTCGATGGAATAGATGTAGAGAAGATCAAGGGGATCTTTCTATCTAGAATGCTCAAGAGTTGTCATCATCTTCATAGCAACTGAACTGGAGTTGTCTGCTTAGTCTTCTTGTTCTCTTAAAACATATTCAAAAATACATTTGTGAATATAAAAAAATCATAGTGACATTATTCTAATTAGTATGCCATCCATACATGCAAACAAGAAGAAAGTAAATTATTCAACCAAAAAATATCATTTCTAATATTACTTTTAATAAGTAGAATATAATAGCAAAAATGAGTAAATATGCATGCAATAAGAATGTCGCTAGGCATATTAATTCATAGATCATTAAAAGTTTAAACCATAAAGTATGATTAAAAGTATAAGGATGAAGCACTTATTAGCTAACTCTACTCAAAATGTCATACCTACAAGTGTTAGTCAAGGGGACAGCTCCTCTAATTGTAATTCTTTCATCCCTTCTCAAGTGAGTCTTCCATGTGTTACCCAATCATCTCCAATACCTACCTACAATAGTGTTCCACCTCCTTATTCTCAACTCTCACCTTCCTATAACAACATCCCTTCTTATTCTAAACCCCTCCTTCATTCAACAATGTTACCCCTCCTCAATCCAACATGTTCAATTCCAATCCTTCTATTGAATCTACCATCAATAGTCTAGCCCAAACAGTGTCTTCCTTACAACAACAAATAACTTCTATGAATCAATCTAAGTATAATGTGTACGCATTTGATGTAGCGATCCCATTTTCCAATGACATTGTTCGTGTTGTCCCTCCTAAACATGTGGAAGTCCCTCAATTGAAACTTTATAATGGAAAAGGTGATTCCTTGACTCATGTTAAAACATTTCAAACTTTGTGTAGTGACTTTTCTCATGACCAAAGATTGTTGGCTAAATCGTTTACTAGAACACTAAGGGATAAAGCTTTGCAATGGAATTGTTCTTTGCCTCCTTGTTCTATTACTTCATTTCAGCAATTGGCTAATGCTTTTATTCAAAAATTTCACAATAATATTGGTCCTAAGATCACTTTGACTGATTTGATGCATTGTAAGCAAGGTGTTAAAGAAAAAGCGACTTATTTTATTCGTAGATATAAGCATTTGTATTCTCAAATTTCTTTTTATGTGTCTGATTAAGATATTCAAAGAATTTTCATTTCAAATTTTCAAAAATACATTAGGGATAAACTTCTCTTTTTTGAGTTTACTTCCATTACGCAGTTGTGCGCAATACTTCACAATTATCAGCTTAGCGTGAGTCAATTGGAACAATCCTCTTCAATGGCTCTGAGTGATAAAAGTGAAAGTGCTCAACCTTTTGTAAATCTCAAACCGAATAAGGGATTCATCAAATTCAATGACAACAACAACACTCATGTAGCAACCACAACAAGTGTGCCTCCTTTGTCCAAATACTTTAGAAAACAATTCACTCTTCTTAATGAATCTTTACATAGTATTATGTCTCAATTGTTACAAAGGAATGTGTTGAAACTTCCCCAAGATGGGTGAACCCATAATAGTGGGTTACACATTTTTGGACAAAGAAATTGCACTCGTTTGTCCAAAACATAAATTTTACCACTTTCAATCGAATTCCATGTTTGATCGGACCAAAAAAATTATTCGATCGAACGTATTATTTTAAATACGTTCGATTGAATATAAAATTATTAAAAAATGGGGTTAGATCTTTTAATGTTTTTTTTTAAAAGAACATGGTCGTTTAAAAAAAATTGCTAATGTTCTATCGAACCTGCCTACTAGAGATCTCCCCCCCAAACTCTCCTAGTTTCTGCAAATATTTGGCCTTCGAAGCTCACATTGGGGACTCACAAGGATGAATTTTGACAAACCCAAATACATGATAGTAGTACTCAAATTGAGCTTTCCAATGATTAGTATTTTAATATAAATGGATTTTATTAATATTTTTTTTAGGTTAACTGAACATAGTTTTCACACCAAACATTAACTTTTGAGTTCAACACTTATGGAAAAATAGTAAACAAGTGAAAAAAAATTCTGAAAAATATCTATGCACTAGGTATTGAAGTCCTCTTTCCAACAAAAAATAAAAATTAGTTACATACACAACAAGTTATGAATGACCAAATGGACACATGTCAAAATTATAGTTAACTCGACTTCAAAACTTAATAAAATATGAAATATTGAAGATAATGTTATGAAACCAATTGCAGACATTAGATATGGATGTTAAAAAACTAAATTCAAAAGAATCACATTCATATCTATCTTAGAAAAAAATGTATGCCTAACCAAGTGAGTATCACTCTTTTAAAATGTTGTTTTTTGTAAAAAACTAGTTTTCAAGGGAGATAGAAAAATGGAACAAATTGATTCCAAAAATTTCAAAAAAATATTTTTAGAAACTACACAGAAAATGATACAAAACTCTAGTTCACATTATCTACAAATTCCTTATGGTTAGTAGTAATAGGTGTACGAATGTGAAGTTTTTTTCTAAAAATGAATATTGCAATGTCAAAGTTGGCAAAAAAGTGTAACCCACTATTGTGGGTTCACGCCCCTATCAAACCAATTGATACACTAAGCCTTTGTCAAATTCTTATGATGCCAAAGCCTTTTGCCAATACCATCGTCTACCCCGTCATGATACTGAAAAGTATTATTCCTTAAGGAGTAAGATTCAAGATTTGATTGATAACAATACCATATATGTGGATGGTGTAAATGATAAAAGAAACAAATATGTAGCTCCTCCTAATCAAAGCCTTCAAATTTTCACTGATCCTTTACGTTCTCATTCCACTAATGTGATTGACACTGACCATCTTGCCTTCTCTCCCAATGATGTTGGCCTTGAATCTAATAATGTGGTGAACCTTGTAGATCAAATTGAACCTCCTAAGGACTTGTGCATTACATTTTCAATCCTAGTGAGACTATTGAAGCACCTAATGGCCCATTATATATTTGATAAAATCAAAGGCAAACCTTCTCGAGGGGAGCTTATTGATCCATCTTGTATGGTTAATGTGATAACTAAAGAATTTCTTTATACTTTGCAATTGTATCAAGTGATATATAATGATACTGATGTGATAGTTAGAGTTTTTAATGGCTTCTCTTTCTTGCTCTTGGTTCTATCACACTTCCTAATGATGTTGGCACTAAATGCTTAGATGTTTTCTTTGCTATGATTCCTACATCCGATCAATTTCGTGTGAAGTTGGGACATCCTTGGATCTCTTCCATCAAAGTGATCGCTTCTATTGTTCATAAGTGTTTGAAATTTCCCCATGATGGTAAAATCATAACTATTAATCATAGCATATATCAACCTATGGTGAAGCATGGAGATGTTTGTCTAGATTATTTTTGGTCCTAGCAATTCCAACCTCTTCAACCTAGAAGTGATGCCCTCTTTAAATCATATCAAAAATGGAAAAATTAGATGATTTAATCCTTGAGTAAACCTAGAAATCCAACACTTAACCTTCCTCTTGATGATCATATACCTCTTCTTGAGGATAAAATTATTCTTTCTCCTAAGGAAAGAAATAATCTTCTTCCCAAAGAGAAATCTATTTCTTCTGCTAAAGATAAGACTATCCTTCCTCCTAAGGAAAGTGATATTCTTTTTCCTAAGGAAAGTTTCATTCCTTCTAAGGATGAGTTTATTCTTCCTCCCAAGAATAGAAATTATCTTCCTCAAAACCATCAATATATTCCTCTTAAGGGTAGACCTGTTCCTCCTCCTCATGATGGACCTAGTCTCATTCCTACACCTCTTATTCCTCCTTTATATGGTGCAATTCTACCTCCTAAATCTTACAAAGGGAAGTGGTTGGCCTCTCCTATTGTTCAACCTAAAAGACCTTCTCCTATGCATCCTTCCTTCAAAGAAGAAAATAATCCTATACCTAATGAATCTAAACCTTCACAACCTTTAGCTAAAACCAAAAGAAACTGTTTTGCAAGAGAACATCGACGAAGATGTCATGCGCGAAGACGTCGTGCGCATACTCGTGAACTTACTTCTCAAACCACTTATTCTCCAAAGACACCAACTATTGACATAATTTTATTTGTTCAACATTATCCTAATGAATTTTTTTAACGCAACTCTCCAAGACACAAAATGCTTAAGACAAATGATGGTTCAAGTTCTATTCCTATAAGAGCTCCTATTTTTGTTAATCTTGATGAAGAAATAGGTGAGAATGTTGTTAATGATGAAAATTTTGATCCTAATATTTATGATGATTAATATGAATATGTTGATGTTGACAATGATTTATCTAAAGAATTTTTAAAAGCATTAATCCTATCTCCTAGTAGCAGACAAAGTGACTCATTAGAGCATGGTCCTTGTTTGCAACTTGTAATAGCTCCATCTACTATGCTCGATGTCGCTCCTCTTGTGTGTTGTCCACCTTCCTAAAATAATGATGAGAAATATCAGGGGGTGGATGATGTTCTTGATTAGCTTCATTAGCACTGTAGATTCTCTCCCTCTCTCCTCTCTTTCTTGTTTGTGACCTTCTTCTATTTCTCTCTCAATTCTTCTATTTGTTGTCCCTAGTGTTGTCTACTTGAGGACGATGCAAAGCGTAGAGATCTCTTTTGGGTCTCTCCTATGTTGACTCAAAAGACACGTGTTCCCTTCTTCCATGGTGGTTTCCTTTCTTTGGAGGATGGGGACAATTCTATGTGTACATATATACACATGATATACATCGGTTATCATAAAAAGCATACTAACTCCAAAGTTATGCGAAACCACCCCATGCTTTGTGTTTTGTGATCATTATTCTTTGATTTGTCCTCTCTTGGGGGCTAAATTATTGTGACCATTGTCTTTTTAGGTGTATCCTACCTTAAAGTAATTTCTCCCAAAAAGGCGTACACAATCGCTTTAACATGGGGGAATACACTCCGCTCAATGGTTATCTCTCTTGCATATCTTGATACTTAAAGTTACTTAGTGAACTTTGTATTTTTCTTTGTAATATTTGGGTATTTTTCTTTTCATGAGTCATAGTAAGAGAACCTTACTAGTTTGTAGTCATGGTTCTATCTTTCTCTTTCTCATGATCTTCCCTTTTACCTCATCATTGAAGTTGTAAGATCCTAAAGTCCATTGGGGGCTTGGTGTGTCTTGCCTCCTTGATGACTTGGTGAAATATTTTCATTGTGAACCCTTTGTACTTTATCGAGAGTAAGATTGACTTCATACTCCTACTAAAGTGGGGGCTAAATGCAGCATCCTAAAATTGTACCCTTTTGCAATTTTGATCGCATTGGGTCCTTACCTTAGCGTTTGCACCCCTTGGCCTGCTTGGGACCTGATTATGCTCATGCCCCTTCCATATTGCATCGCTTTGTGACATTTTGTATTCATGTGGCACTTGACCCTTGACCCTTGCCCCAAAATAAGGCAGGACCAGGCACCATGGTGCCACGCCATGGTCCCCCTCATTTTTGGGCCCTTCAAAACCCTTTTTCACATTTCAAATTTGAGTGGGAATTCCCTCTCCATGTCAGCTCATGTCAGAAAATTAATCATTGTTCTCAATGGGCAAGTATATAAAGAGGATTTCCCCTCTCATTTGACATCTATCACATCCATCAACTAGAAAGAGAATACATGAGATCAAGCAATCAATCATTCAAGAACAATTGAGCATTTTTAGTCTTCCTTCAAGCCTTGGAGCAACAATAAAGTCAAGATACAAGAATTAAAGTGGAGATCTACATCTTATTTCATGAAACCCTAATTCCATTTGGAGGCAAACAAAACTTCACAAGGAAGTATAATCGTTCAATTTTCAGTCATAATTCATCATCTCCCTCAAAAGGATATCCTTTCCTTACAGTCATTTCAATTATCTTTATTTCAATTTCATGGTTAATTCTAAAACCGGGGTTTGACCTAAGGCAGGACCCTATTCACAACCTATTTCCCCTTTTTTCTGTGTGCAGGAAATAGGTACAGAGCTATACTCTTCAAAATAAGCTTCATTTATAGAGACAAATCAACCCTTTTTTATGTGCGAAAAAGTTCGGAGGACCGTCGTGCTGCATCTTGGTCCCAACTTTTTAGGAGCTTTTTTGAGGGTTAGATCCGACTTACCTTATATTGCTTAATTCCAAGCATCCATCTCGATCCCAAAATCTATAGCTTGTTGTCACCGATTTCAACTAGCCTAAATCGTTGGACAACCCCTACAAAATTTATCCATTTCATACCTCACATCCTCCAAGGTCAGTTGACTTATCTTGTAAGTCATGTTAGTTTGCATCTTCGTTTTTGTCAATTTTTTGTTACTACACTTTAGGTTTTAAAACCCGAAATGCAGTGTTTCTTGTGTTTTCTTGTACTTTGGGTTTAAAAACCCAAAGTGCAGTTTTGGTCTGCAAAGTAATGCAGGTCAGGAAATTTTACCAAATCTACCTATGTGCAGGTCTAGGAAATGTTTCCCAACCTGCAGGTCTACCTAAGTGCAGGTCAGGGAATTTTTCCCAACCTGTAGGTTTGCCTAAGTGCAGATCGGGTTTTAAAACTCGCCCTGCAGGTCTGCCTTGGTGCAGGTTTGGAAATTTTTCCCGACCTACAGGTCTTCCCTAGTTGTAAGTCGGGTTTTAAAACCCGACCTACAAGTCATTGTTGCACATGTGCAGGTCAAGTTTTAAAACTGACCTGTAACCTATGTTTTGCCCAACTATAGATCAAATTTTAAAACCTGGCCTACATCCTTGACCTACCCAAGTGCAAATCGAATTTTAAGACCCGATTTGCTAATTTTTTTGTCTTTTTGTCTAAGTGTAATTTTGATCTTGCAAACATCATTCCGATTCTTTGAAGCCAACAATTTGATGGTGAATATTGAGTTACATGATGAAAATGTTGCAGATACTACTGGATGACTAATCTTTCTCCAAGTAAATCTAGAGGAAAGAAAATGAAGAATAAAGTGTCATTGACACTATGTAGTTTTCATGTAGTTGCATCTTTTCTTACTGCAAATTTTCTTGCAGATGCATTTTTATTTTATGCAGTAGTTATACTCAAGTGGGACTCTACAGTTGAATTAGTCAACTGAGCCCACATTTTTCTCAACTCCTTTTCCTATAAAAGGAGGAACCTCATTTGTAAATATTTATCTTTTATTATACTAAGCAAGACTCTACCGAATTTTGGCCTCGACAAAGACTTTGAGCTTTGTTTATGTAAAGATTGATTCAAAGAAATAAAGATAGCAATCTGGTAGTTTCCAAACTTTGTGTTGGACAGAAGATTGTGTTTATGATTGATTTGTTCTTATGTCCAGTTCTCATAATCATTTCCAAAATACTTGAATCTTATTAGTGATATTGTGTATGTGAGTAAGAGAGCTTTCTAATTGTGACAGATAGACTTTGTGTTATTTGCATATTTGGTAAATCTTCTGATTGTTAAGTGATTACATAGTAAGCTTTGTATTGCTATTAGTTGCTCTTAGTTTTTAGGAAAATTAATCACATCCTGGAGACTTTGAGCTACAAGTTGTGATTATAGTTGTAAGTGTAGTGATTATAGTAAGTTGCACTCACATAAGAGTTTGAGCTTACATGATTCTTGAAATATTTAAAAGTCATTGTAAAGAAGTTCTATTAGTTGTTAGTTTTATTAGTTGTAATAAATATCATCAAGTGAAGGGAGATACATTAATTCTGAAAATAGAGAATTACATGCCCTAAGCTTACCCCCGAATTTAATTTCAAAGTTGTTGAAATACCCAAATTCTTCCAGGGAACCTCCCCTTGATGAGAGGAAAGACTTTGTCTTAACATAGTTGTGTGTGAAATACATATTTTGTCATTGATACGTTAGTGACAAAATATTCACCCAACATAGCTCATTGTTTTCTCAATTTTATCTTCATTTTTTAGCACTTTACCCTAATTCAGCATTTCAACTTACAAAAGAGAGGAAAAACCCACAACAATTAATCAATCCATTCAGTATTCAGTCCTTAATCTGATTTATGATTGAATCTAGTGGATTCTCTTCCCTCTTTTGAATTCAATGGGTTTTTAAGAAAAATTGGTTTGGTGATCTCTCCCTTCTATGTTGCAAATTGCCAAATCCAATTTTTCACCATTACATGTACTATGCAAATTTAAAAATTTACTTGATCCAAAAAAGCATCATAATTTAGCTTCTAAATTAAATAAATTAATAGATTGGATTATTTTAATAATAAATAATGAATCCTTATAAAATATAAAATAAAAAAATCTGAAATGAAACTCTAGATGAAGATTAAATTAGATCATGAAAAATGCCCTCATCCAATCCTATGAAATTAAAAAACACAACCTAAAATAGGCAAGAACTCTTCTAAATTTAGCTTAAATATGTAAAGTAAGAGGACTAATTGAATATTATATTAGATCATGACAAATACCCTCTGTATATGGTGAAAATGGATAACAATAATAACAATATTGAAAGGCTAAATGAATTCAACCACAAAACCCTAGCCTAACAATCAACAAAGATCCACCATAACATATGAAGATTACCTAAGACAATGCAAATCACATGAAATCACAAAGATTATACCATCACATGTTCAATAGGGTTTTGATCTCCATTCTTCCTATCTCCATTGATCTTGCTTGATATATTTGCTCTCAGATTTTATGTGCACAAGAGCTCAACAAAGAACGGAATGTGGTTGCAAGTAGGATCGTAGTGTAGTCAAGTCCTCCAAATTGTCGATTAGGGTTTGATAATGAAGAAGGCGTCTCCTTAAATAGAAGACACAATATGAAATGGAGGGATAAGATTGAGAGGGTAGGTAGAAGAAATAATAAAATAATGAAAGAGGTAGGCAGTGTATGAATTAAGAGATGAATGACATGTGTCATAGGTAGAAAAGGCTAATGAATTAATTAAATAAATAAATATTTATTTAATTAATAGAAGAAGTGGGATCAATTAAATAAATAAAATATTTATTTAATTTAGGAAAAGGATAATTTAAATAAATAAATGTATTTATTTAAATGAGAAATAAGGCTAGAAGAGGATAAATGAATTAATTAAATAAATAAAGATTTATTTAATTAATAGAAGAATTAGGCTTAGATAATTAAATAAATAAAATATTTATTTAATTAGACATGACAATTTTAGGTGTCTACATTTTGCCCCTCTTTGAGATAATGCAGCTTGTCGCATTGTTTCAAAGAAGATAAAATGAACTGATACAGAGTTGCCCCAAGATGGGAGTGATATGCCCCCTCGAGAGATTGGATGAAAATGTCTGAAAAGATTGCAGACAATCTCTCGATAAGAAAGACGAGATAGAATGGACTGACTGGATAAAGTGACAAAGTCACGGGATAAAGAAGACTGACTCGGGAAATGAATGTGAGGGCTAGGGTAGGCTATAAGATAGACCACGAGGGAAAATACATCCTCATTGTCATCTACACATCCATAAGAGCATATTGCAGAGCGAGAATAGAGCAGCAGCAGTCAGCAGTGATGGCTTTCGTGCATAGATTCGACCGTGTTCGTCGATTTCAGAGGCCAGCAGAGGCAGGAGAGCCGGTAAGTACCACCAAACCTCCTTGTACTTTGACGCATTTAATTTTGTCATTAATGCATGTGGAATAGGGTAATAAATGCGCTTAGACTAAGGTCCAAAAAGTGTCAAAAAACGTCCAGGCGCGCCTGTGCAGAGCATAGGCACGTCTGTGTCAAGAAGGCGCGTCTGTGTTTTTCAGGCGCGTCTATGCAGTCTTTGAGCGCGTTTATGTCATGTAAGCGCGTTTGCATTTGAAAAGTATGAATTTGCATCTTCTAGGTCAAATCGACAATTCTGTGATGAACATATACTGTCGATTGGATAAGCTGCTGAGGGGATACACTCAAGTAGGTCCTCTAGGAAGACTAGGATAGATCAAGGCACTTTGTGATGAACAGTGAGTACCAAGATAGAGTACTTTGTGATGAACAGGGAGTACTGAAATATGAGCAGCACTTTGTGATGAACAGGGAGTGCAAATGTGAGTAACACTTTGTGATGAACAGGGAGTGTCACACACGTAGTACTTTGTGATGAACAGTGAGTACCACTAGGATAAATAGCAACACTTTGTGATGAACAGTGAGTGTCACTAGGGTAGATAGCCATATGCATTTAGATAGCGAGTAGCATTTTGTGATAAACAGTGAATGCCACTATAACTGACATGATTGAGTTGTTTGACTGCATGAGTATTTGCCGATGCTAGAGTCACGGGAGAGATTTCCGTCTACTCAGAGGTTGCGACCTGAGTTGTCGCTCAAGGACAGAGCTGCTATCGAGGAGATGGGTTTGAGACATGTACTGTATGTGCCTGAGTTTTGGGCAAACGTGGGTTTGCTGACTACGCTGGCTGAGAGATGGCACTCTGAGACGTGCACGTTTCATCTGCCGATGGGTGAAATGACAGTCACCCTGGAGGATGCATATAGGATTATGTGGATACCGATTGATGGGGAGCTAATTCCATACGATCGAGACGGAGACAGGGATGCCCTTAGACAAGTGTTCTAGGATCCAAGACTGGAGATGAGGGTGGGACACGTGGCATGGGATACCTTGACATGGATAGGATTAGCACTACCAATAGTGTTGGCAGGAGTGATCAGTGAGTTCCTCTGTATCAGTTTTGTACCATTTTTGTATGATGATGTAGACACCTGCGGGTGATTGTAGCCATATGATTTTGACATCATTGTATCATGACACTTTATATATATATATGAGATGATTCATCTTTGCGGCAGCTATATGCATGTGTACCTATGTGATGAGATGTTCTTATGTGATGCTTATGATATGGATGCAAATATGTATATGATGCAATGCAATATTTATTTTTTTTGTTCTTTTATGTTTTAAAATGTTATGCCAATGCACATGTAAATGTATGTAATGCATATGAATATGATAATGCAAATGTAAATTGTGTTAACAGGTGTTGTGTGCAGGATGTGATGCAGTTGTGATATCTATATGTATGTATGAAATGCTTATATGTGGTAATGTAGGTGCAGCTACATGAAATGCAAATGTTTTTGGTGTGTCATTATACTCAGTCATGTGATAGCAGGCTACGCGGACTCGAGAAGGACGATGGAAGTCAAACAAGAAAGGGGGATGGAAGACAGAAGATATGAAAGTGAAAGAGCTTCTTGTGCGTTATCATCATTGAGCTTTATTATGGCAAGTAGGTTATGACAATCGAGGCATATGTTCGACCCAAAAAGTCATTGTACCTGTTTGCATGGAGATAAGACAGTCACAAACAAGGAATGCCCCAGTTCATACTAGACTCACAGTGTCCTCATATCCTTGGACAAGTCATAGCATTACTAAAAGACAATCCACAGACAGCAAATACAAGTAGGTGACGATACCCCATCCTCGCCTTTCTAGTCAAAGACATCCTGGAGATAGAATCTCTAGTCAAAGACATCCCAGAAAAGCTAAAAGACATGTCACCAAAAAAGATGAAATCAAAAGAAAACCAAGACTCAACACCAACATCCACTGTAGTCCTCAAGTTTAGTGTCTCTTGTCACTTGTATAAGTCTTATTTGATTGTGGTCACAATGTTTACTTTCACAGAAAGGATAGATAGCACTGAACCATAATGTTGTCTGAGTCTGTTGAAATATTTGATTTGTTGAAGCCCATTGTTGCTGCTATGTCTCATCTGAAACTGACTGAATCCATGAAACTAATACTTTATTGTGGAGAAGATGAAACTTTATTGTGGATCTGTGATGCAGATGCTGCTTTATTGCGGATTGTGTGCGGATAGACTGAAGAAGCTGGAAGAAACTGTACTCCTTGAAACATGTGATGTTCTCAGTTCCACACCCATTACTAGACGTAGGATTTTGCCTTAGCCACAGATAGGATCTGATTTATTATGGAAAGGGATGAAAAGGAATGTTTATTATGAATGGCTAACCAATCTTGGGTAGATCAATTGACAAGCCATGATGGGAATGGGTAAGTTTATTATGAACGAATAGGTTGTGAGTGTGTGCAAAGTGAAAGGATGAAAGAGAATCCTGAAGGAGGGAGGAGCAATGTCTCTACGCATGGCGTTGGTGACCCAGTTTTCACCATGGTACTTGCCCAGGGCACCACCGAAGTGGTTTTCACCATTGGACGAAATTATTTCTCTTTACGTTTTTTGATTTTTCAATGTTTTTTGTGTCACAAGGCGCCTGTTTGCCAGGTTTTCACCGAGTAACGATTTTTTTGTTTTATAATTTTTTTTGTATTTTTGAATTTTTTTATTTTTTTGTATTTTTTGAATTAGGATACTTTGAAGAGCTATGTGTAAAACCTGTAAAGGTGCATGCTGTTGATAAGATCCTCCAAAGGTTCACCTTCTGTAGTTGAGAGCTGATATGCCCCAGAGCCATATACTGCTGTGATGATGTAAGGACCAAGCCAATTTGGTTCAAACTTGCCCTTCTTCTCTCTGTCTTGCTGATTTTTGGGGTTTTCTCGGAGAACCAAGTCACCTACCTCAAATGTGCGAGGCTTGACTTTGTGATTGTAGTTGTGACTCATTCATTGTTGGTAAGCCTTGAGATGATTAAAAGTAGTTTGTCTCCGTTCATCCAGCAGTTCTAGTTCTTGTAAGCGAGAGACTCTGTAATCTTCATCAGTGATGATGTCTTGCAAAGAGACCCGTAAAGAGGGTAACTCGACCTCAATAGGCAAGATGGTTTCAGCGCCATAAACAAGTGAATAGGGTGTAGCTCCTGTAGGTGTGCGAACACTTGTGCGGTAGGCCCAAAGTGCAGGATTGAGTTGGATATGCCAATTATGGCCAGCGTCGTCGACTGTCTTTTTGAGGATTTTAAGGATTGTTTTATTAGATGCCTTAGCTTAGCCATTACCTTGGGGGTAGTACGGTGTGGAGAAACGATGGGAAATATGGAAGCGGTCACAGAGCTCATGAACATCCTGATTTTTGAAGGGACGCCCGTTATCAGTGATAATGGAAACCGGAATACCGTATCGGCAAATGATATAGTTAAGGATGAATGTAGCAATTTGTTTTCCAGTAACTTGTGTGAGAGGCACGACTTCAATCCATTTTGTAAAATACTCTGTGGCAGTGATAATGAATTTATGACCATTGGAGGAAGGAGGGTGAATCTTGCCTATGAGATCGAGTCCCCACTGACAAAAGGGCCAAGGAGACGCAAGTGGTTGTAGTTCTTGTGCTGGCGCATGTATGAGGTCTCCATGAATTTGACATTGCTTACATTTCTTGACAAACTGATATGAGTCTTTTTCCATATTGGGCCAGTAATATCCAGTCCTAATGAGTTTCTTGGCCAAGGTAGGACCACTAGCATGTGGACCACATATCCCTTCATGCACTTCACGTAACGCAATCTGAGCTTCGTCACTTTCTAGACATCTAAGAAGAGTGCCATCTAGACCTCGCCGGTATAGGATATTAGCTAAAATGACATATCAAGAGGATTGGCGAATGAAGGTGCGACATTGGTTATTTGATAGATCAGGAGGTAGGATATTGTCGCGAAGGTATGTGAAGATGGAACCATATAACTGGGATTCAGGACCAACAACACATATCATTTCAGTAGGAGTGATCTCATATGAAGGAACCAACAGGTTATCCACCAAGAACTCATAGCGGGTCTCATTTGGAGGTAAATCGATCAGTGAAGCAATTGTAGCCATGGCATCTGCAGCATGATTCTGCTCTCTTGGTATCTGCTCAAAATCTATCTTTGCGAAGTGTTGTTTCAAATCATCCACCATTTGCTTGTAAGGCAGTAATTTTTCATCTTTTGTTTGGTAATCATCAGTTGCTTGACAGATGACAAGTTGAGAATCCCCAAAAACACAAAGTTCCTGGATCTTCCACTGAACTGCAATCCGTAATCCAGTTGTTAATGCCTCATATTCTGCTATATTGTTAGTGCAAGGAAATGATAAGCGGTATGATTTTGGTATAGAATCTCCTTGAGGAGTTATAAAGAGAATACCAGCTCCTGCCCCATGCTATGTGTATGAGCCGTCAAAGTATAGTTGCCATGGCTTTGCATGTAATATTGTTAAAATGGATTCATCTGGAAATTCTGAATTTAAAGGAACATCATCAATAATGGGGGCATCTGCTAATTGATCCGTGATGGCTTGTCCTTTTATTGCTTTTCTATCCACATACTCGATGTCGAATTCACTAAGGATCATTACCCATTTGGCCAGTCGCCCAGTAAGTGTTGCTTTATTTAGAAGGTATTTCAATGGATCTATCCTTGCAACTAACTTAGTCTTATGAGTAAGCATGTAATGTCGTAATTTCTGTGAAGCAAAGACCACAGCGAGACATGCACGCTCGATTGGTGTGTAGTTTAGCTCATATCCCACCAATGTGCGACTGATATAGTTTACGGCTTTTTCCTTGCCTTCAGCGATTTGTTGCGCTAAGAGTGCCCCCAGTGCTGTTGGAGTAGCTAAAATGTATAATAACAGTGGTTGATCTGGAACTGGTGGCATCAGAACTGGCGGATTCAAAAGATAATCTTTGAGCGTCTGAAAAGCTTGCTGACAGTTGTCATCCCATTTAAATTTGATATTTTTATGTAGCAAGTGTTGAAAAGGATTGCACTTATCTGCAAGTTGTGCTATGAATCTTCGTATAGACTGGAGTCGCCCTTGTAAGGATCGAAGTTGACTGATACTTCTGGGTGGCGACATGTCCAAGATAGCCTTGACTTTTGCTAGATCGGCTTCGATTCCTCTTTTGGACACAATGAATCCTAGGAGCTTCCCGGAGGTTACTCTAAAGACACATTTCTTGGGATTTAATCTTACTTTGTATTTTTCCAACCGATCAAAGACGACTGAAAGTATGTCCAAATGTGTATTTCTGTCTACTGATTTACCCAAGAGATCATCAACATAATCTTCCACAGTTATGTGCATGAGATCATGAAAGATAGTGGTCATTGCTCTTTGATATGTAGCACCTGCATTTTTCAGCCCAAAGGGCATGACGTTCCAGCAGAAAGTTCCCCAAGGACAAGTGAATGATGTTTTGTGTTGATCTTCGGGTGCGATCCTTATTTGATTATAACTAGAAAATCCATCCATCAATGATAACATTTCGTGACCTGCTGTGAGATCAACGATCAAGTCAATATTTGGTAATGGGAAGTCATCTTTTGGACAAGCTTTGTTGATGTCTCTGAAATATGTACATATTCTGATACTGCGATCTGGTTTACTGACAGGTACTAAATTGGAGATCCATTCAGGATAATCAATTGGGCGTATGAATCCGACATCCAATAACTTCTCCAGCTCTGCTTTGACTAGTAATGCCACTTGTGGATGCATTTTTCTTAATTTCTGTTTCACTGGCTTTGCCCCCGGTTTGACTGTCAAATGATGCATTACCAAATCCGGATCCAGTCTAGGCATATCAGCGTATGACCAGGCGAAGTTGATTTGTCGCTCTTTGAAGAAACTTATGAATTTTGACCTTTCAGACTCTGTCAGTGATTGAGCTAGGAATATGTTGTGTGGAACCTCTTCTATACCGATGTTTGTTTTGATAGTCTCCTCTACCAACATGGATGATTTTTCCTCATACGAGGCTGGGAGAATGTCGAGCCTTCCATCTTCGGGCGCCTCAGAGAGGTTTTCACCCTCAGATACGACCTTTCTTTTTACTTTTTTGGGATCAGATAGCGCCACAGTGTGGTTTTCGCCATAAGACCCTTGATTTGTTCTTATTTTCACATTTTTGCGACTGGAAGGTCCGACACCCTCACCAAAATATGCCATGTTGTTGAGTTCTATAGTGTATCCTGCTTTATGGTCTCCAGGGGGAAGATCATCTCGTATGCCTAGATAATCAAGGAATGCTTCATCATTTTGGAATGTGTCAAACTGTGCTAGTCCTTCATAATCCCAGTCAATGAGTTGGTGGTGAACAAGGGGAAGGCCTTTAATATTTTCGGAGTTTGCAGGGTTAAGAGTGAAGATGTGGTTATATTTGGGTATGTCAAGGTAATTATCGAGGTCATCGATGGCACTCTCCTCATCAGTCTCGATCATGAGCGAATCCAAATTATCATCACTAGTAGCACATTCCGGAACAGGTGTTCTCATCCTATGTGATTTCAACCTAGAACCTTGAGACAAGGACTGTATAGACTCCTCATGGGTTGTTTCTTGACCAACTCTGAATTTGTTATAAAACTCCTCCTCTTCTGTGGGTTCACCTAGCTCTCTGAATGTCTCGGTGAGCTCATAGTCACTGGAGGATTTGTCTGAACCGCATTCCCATTCGTTGGAGTCTGTGGAATAGCGATCCTCTTGTTGAATTTTGGCAATTTTGATTTGTGATGCCTCTTCTTTCCTTTTAGTGTGGATCTTGGAAGTCAGAAAACCAAGTCCCTTCGAGCGTTCCCTTTTTACAGTCAATTCAGGTTGTAAGGGCTCCATAACGCCTTCTTTTCGTAACCCAAGAGGGCTTTTTCCATCATACCCGAATTTTTGTAGAATCTTGAAGCCTTTGCCATATTTCTCACAGGGTATATTGATCTGATCTTGTGTGTCATCTTCAATGTCTTTGTAGAGCATTTTGTATAAACCTTCCTCTTCCAGTTTGCCCCATCTTTGAAAGGTAGTAGGATCCCATTTGAATACTATGATGGATATTTGCTTGTTAGGATGTGGTCTTCCATATTCTTTTGGAGAGCTCATGACTTGTCGTAAATACATGGTCTGATTAAAGTGTATTCTCCCATGCCTTTGTCCTGAAATCTGCCTTTAAGTTCACCCTGTTTTGATGTCGAAGGTTTTAATGACTCAGGGTCAATGTAATGCCGAAGAAGGAACAGCTTCACGATTATTGGGAATGATGGTTTCCATATGTGATCTCAGGTTATTACAATATATGAACGGATTAGGATCGTCGTTAACTGTTACTTCGACTCCATTGTGAGGAAACTTAATGCATTGGTGATATGTCGATGGGACTGCTCTCATTTCATGAATCCAAGGACGTCCTAGCAATATATTATAAGTGAGGTCTAGATCTAGGACTTGACAAACCACATCCTTTGTAACTGGCCCAATTCTTAAATGTAAGGTGACTGTGCCCTTGGATGAGCGCTCTTCATCATCATATGCCTTGATGGTGATTTGATTTTTTGAATTCACAGCTTTATCAGAATATCCCAATTGTTTAATGGTGCTCAATGTACAAATGTTTAGACCAGCTCCTCCATCTATCAAGACTTGCTTTATTTGATGTTTGTGTATGAAGGCTTCAATATGTAATGGTGCATTATGTGGCTGACTTACGAAGGCGTCATCGGCTTCTGTGAAAGTAAGGGAGTGTGGAACGGAAAGGTATCCCACCATGGCTTGAAACTAGTCCACGTTCAGATCAGTAGGAACGGCGGTGTCTCTCAAGATTTTGTCAAGAATAGCTTTATGAGCGGGGGATATGCATAAGAGCTCAAGGATGGAGATGAGCGTGGGTGTCTTCCCTAACTGTTCTACAAGGTCATACTCAGGTTTGGTAGATGCAGAAGCGGTGTTTTTAGTTGAAGCACCTGGCAAGGTAATTTTACCTCGACGAGTTGTAACATGACATTCAGAAGTAGGTTCGGAAGAAGATCCAACACCTCTTAGGACAATCTTGGGTCGCTGAGGAGGATTCTCAGGGTTTTTGTTCTTGATGGTAATAGTAGAGATATGATTGTCCATCGAGATATGATTGATAGTTGAATCATAGTTGTAAGGTGCTCTAGTATAGTTGGCTTGATCATCTGTGACTTTAGCTTTTCCTTTGTCATGTTTTGGGAATGGTTCCTTAAACATCTCATGTTCTTGATTGGATGAGTGTCCCTCAATCTCAATATCACCTCTATCAATGAGATCTTGCACAATATTCTTCAGTCGATGACAATTACCTGTTTTATGACCCTTTCTTTTATGAAATTCACAATACTCATCATCATTCCACCAATTTGGTTTAACCTTTGGTTCATATGGAGGAAAATCTGGAACTGTGATCACCTTGTTTGCCACCAGCTTTTTGAAGACTGACTCAAGTGGTTCTCCCAAAGGAGTGTACTTCCTTCGTGATCTAGAAGTTGTTTGAGTATTCACTTGATTGTTTGTAGAACTTGATCCTGAAAAGATGAATTTGGGTCGCACTTTGTTGGCATCAACAACACCATCATTGACTGTGTTCTTGTTTTTATTCCAAAATCTTGGCTTGTCTTTTCCTTTAAAGTCATCTTTGTTTTCCTTGAATATTTTAATGACTCCTTGTTCAATTAGGACCTTTTCTGTTGCTAAGCCCTTTTCAATGACATCCTTGAAGGTGGACAAACAATCTTTTCTTAGATCATAACCAATGTCTTTGTTAACATTCTGGGTGAACATTTCTACCATTTGTTTTTGTGGAATTTCACAAGAGCATCTGCTGGCTAGATTTCTCCATCTTTGTAAAAATGATGCAAAAGATTCTCCCTCTTTTTACTTGGTGTTGCACAAAGTAGTGACTGATATGTCTGTCTCTATATTGTAGGAGAAATGTTGAATAAATGCTTCTGCTAAGTCACCCCATGACTTAATACCAGGTGGTAGTTGGGAGAACCATTCCATAGCTTGATCACCTAGGCTTTGTGGGAATAATCTCATCAAATATGTCTCTTCTGCTGCTACCTCAATGCAAGCTGTGAAAAATTGTCTTATGTGTGCCTTAGGATCCCCTTTTCCTCTATACTTATCAAATTTAGGCATCACAAAGTGTGTAGGAAAAGGAGACATTGGAATGCTCTTGTCAAATGGATAAGGACATATGTCTCTCATTGTGTATGTTGGCTTCGGTGTATTTATGTCCTCCATTTTCTTTTGTAAGTCCCTGATTTGTTGCTCCAAATTGCTCTTAGGTGGAGATCGACTTCTTGGACCATACCCCATGCTTGAGGCACCAATTGGAGGAGGAGCATGTTGCATATATGGATGATATTGATCATACACATGTTCATATGGAGGAGGTCTATAGTGATGCTGCGTATATGGACCACTTGGTATAGATTCATGTTGAGGAACACCATATCTATTTTGTGCATGTATACCATACTCTACAGGCATGTCATGTTCTATTGTATTGCCCCCAAATTTGACATGAGGTTTCCTTGTGTCCAAATTTTGAGCATGCCTTTGAACATCCAATTGTTTTGGTGGTTGATCCTTAGCATTGATATGTGATTGAGCATATTTTTCTCCATAAGACATCCATAATGGTCTGCGAAGGTGAGTATCATATGTTTGACCATGTGTATGTGGGACCTCTAGTTTTTGAAGCAAAGCTGATGGTGATTTAGGTACCATGTGTGGTCCTCTATTTCCTCCACTATTAGGTCTCCTTTGATCCATGTTGGAGTGAGGTTGTTGCAAAGGTCTATGTTCCATTATTTGAGACATGTCAAAATCATGAGGTATCTTGGCTCCACTTTGTGCCATCATGTGTAAGAAGTATTGTCTATCTCTCCTCATTATTTCCTCAACCAATCGATTGAAATGGGGATTCATAATGGATTCTTCCACATCTGCTGAATGTACTGAAAAGTTGTCCACATTGTCATTGTGTGTAGCATTGTTGTTTATAGTGTCCATGTTCTCAACATTTGGATTGTTTCTATAGGTATCCATGTCAAGTAATGTAGTATGATCAGAATTGAAAAAGATATCATTGTCATACTCATAAGAACTCATGTTTGCGGACTCTTGAGCCTCTTTAGTTTCTCTCCTAGATTTTTGAAGACGGGTTTCAACCATGAACTAGGTATTGACCAAGATGTGAGAGACTAGATGAAAAGTGGAAAGAGTATGGAAGACCAAGAGTTGGATGAAATGTAAATGAATCTGAAGTGTACTTGCAATGTCTAAAGTGTAAGACCAAGTATGTATGTAGTAGAGTAGGTGTGACTTCCAAAGAGAGGATAGTTTCTCTTGATGAGGTAAGTTGACTTTGACTCTAAGTAAAACCAAATGAGACCCAAAGGTAAGAAACCTTGATGAGAGACCACTTAGCAAAGTGTTGTTGTATGTAGTGTGTTGACAAAGTATGATGAGGACAAGCAAGTGACCTTTTGACTCAAGTTTAGACAAGTATGAATGTAAAATGAGATGTGAAGCAATGAATGACTATGTGAGACCCAAGGACAGGTTGAATGCTAGATGAAACCTAAAGAAACAACCTAGGAAGCTCAAGTATTCCGAAACTGATTTCTTTTGTTTGCTGGACTATGAAATTTTCTTGCAATTTTGAACACAGACGCGCCTGTATACTGCACAGACGCGGTTATCCGACGCAGACGCTGCTCTGTTTAACCCAGACACGCTTCTGATATTTTCTTGTTTATGTTTGTTGGACTGTAAAGATTTTTGCAATTCTGGACACAGACGCGACTGTATACTGCACAGACGTTGTTATAAACACAGACGCTATTCTAACCTTCATAGACGCGTTTATATGACTCAGACGCGGTTAAAACAGACACAGACGCGTTTCTGTAAAATTTGTGCAATTTTTTCCAATCTGTGAAGTCGTTTTGTTGTGACCAAATCTGATTGTTTGACTGTTTTTCGTGACAAGAGGACACAATGCTGATGAGGACTCAATGTTTGCAAGTGTTTAGACTCCAAAATGACTCCAAGAAAAGTGTGTTGTTTGATGTAAAAATGTTTTGCATACACTTGAAGACACAAAAGACACAATGTTTTGCTGTTTGGTTTTGAATGTTTTGAATGTTTAACATAAGTCAAGCACAATTCTTATGGCTGGCCAAGACAATAGTTGTTGATCCCACATGGGGTTTTACCCTCGAGGCTACGCTATTCAGAGCGGATACTTAGATGCTTGACCTCACTAGCTCCACCCTCGGCACTCACTTCTCGGGTCAGCCAAGCATCAGTCCCCATGAAAACTCCCCATGGCGAACTTTGTATCTCTACTAAGAACCGTATGTGTGTGGGCCGCTACCAAAGGTCCGACCTCTTGCCCCAACAACTAGAAGGATTTGGGCCTCTAAAACAAAATGGTGCTAGTAAGGGCATCCACTCGTGTGGCCATACATGCGGCACTTTCAGCTCTGTAAATACATAAGGCTCCCAACCGGTAGGGGTTACACCCTACAACTGATCAAATAAATTTGATCAAACGGGTTTATGGGGAGACATAGTGTCGGTATGAACTAATCAGCACACGTTATTCATAGTTTTCACCATGAATACATTTATTTATAGTGGTTCGGATGAGGTGGGTTTTCCTCGCTACCACTTGGGTCGTCCTCTTCTCACTAGTAGTCCTAATGACCACACGGGAAGACAGGCCCTCTAAAGATTAAACAAAAAGAGCCTATTGCTCAAGACACAAAAGACAATGATTCAATTTTAGTGCATCAATGGAAGTGTTTGCTAGTCTATGAAAACAAGGCACACAATAAAAATCCAAAAACCCTTGCCAAGGACCTACACCAAAGAGTTGTTAGTAGTTTGGGTTGTTTGAAATAATCACCCCTTCTTGCAGACACACAAGTTAGGTAAATTTTAAAACCTAAAAGACTTTGTGAAAATAGGGGCCTTCAACCAAACGATTTAGCTTCCAAGGCAAGCTGCACCAATTGTGTTAGCTAGATCTAAAAATGTTAGTCCAAAAATAAACCAGATTTGAAACATTAAATGCAAGACAAAATGGCGAAAAAATGAAAACCTAAAAAAAAAATTTATTTTATTTTATTTTTTTACATAAACGCGATTTTACCTTACACAGACGCGATTCTGCCCTACACAGATGCGATTCCACAACACAAACGCGATTTAACACCTCACAGACGCATTTCTGCAAAAAAATGTAAAACAGAAAATCCTGCAAAGCACAGACGCGATTAAAATGATCACAGACGCGACTTCGTGACACAGACGCGGTTCTGTGAGGCACAGACGCGCTTCACTGACACAGATGCAGTTAAAAATGACACAGACGCGTTTCCGTAACACAGACGCGCCTTTCGAAAACCTGCAAAATAAAATTTTGTCGAAAACACGAACGCACTTCAAGATGTCGTAGACGCACCAGAAAATCAAAAACGCGATCCGAAAGTATGCAGACGCGAAAATGTCAAAAATGTTGTTGAAAATGCCAAATCTGCAACTTCAAACACAAAATCTGCAACCAAAGGTTAAATGCAAAAGGGACAAGAGTCCCACCGGGCGTGCCAAAATGTATATGGTGAAAATGGATAACAATAATAACAATATTGAAAGGCTAAATGAATTCAACCACAAAACCCTAGCCTAACAATCAACAAAGATCCACCATAACATATGAAGATTACCTAAGACAATGCAAATCACATGAAATCACAAAGATTATACCATCACATTTCCAATAGGGTTTTGATCTCCATTCTTCCTATCTCCATTGATCTTGCTTGATATATTTGCTCTCAGATTTTATGTGCACAAGAGCTCAACAAAGAACGGAATGTGGTTGCAAGTAGGATCGTAGTGTAGTCAAGTCCTCCAAATTGTCGATTAGGGTTTGATAATGAAGAAGGCATCTCCTTAAATAGAAGACACAATATGAAATGGAGGGATAAGATTGAGAGGGCAGGTAGAAGAAATAATAAAATAATGAAAGAGGTAGGTAGTGTATGAATTAAGAGATGAATGACATGTGTCATAGGTAGAAAAGGCTAATGAATTAATTAAATAAATAAATATTTATTTAATTAATAGAAGAAGTGGGATCAATTAAATAAATAAGATATTTATTTAATTTAGGAAAAGGATAATTTAAATAAATAAATGTATTTATTTAAATGAGAAATAAGGCTAGAAGAGGATAAATGAATTAATTAAATAAATAAAGATTTATTTAATTAATAGAAGAATTAGGCTTAGATAATTAAATAAATAAAATATTTATTTAATTAGACATGACAATTTTAGGTGTCTACACCCTCATCTAATCCTATGAAATTAAAAAACAAAACCTAAAAATAGGCAAGCACTCTTCTAAATTTAGCTTAAATATGTAAAGTAAGAGTACTAATTGATGATTAATTAACTAGCAATTGCACCTTGGTGTGCAATGGGAATGCCAAAGAGGTGTGAAAGGTCAATTAGGAAAAAATTTGGTCTATTTTTTGCATAAATTTGTGTAGCACATGAGGTCAATTGGTAGGCCATGATGTTGTTTGTGCAACAAAGCTCTCAATGCAGAAGTGATAGCTTACAATCAATTATGCATCCACTTACAAGTATCCAATCATAATTGAAATAAAGATAGCTTACAATCAATTATGCATCTACTTACAAGTATCCAATCATAATTGAAATAAAACCTTTGAATTGGGAATATAATCAAGTTTCATTACCAACAAGCTCATGTTATGTTTGCAATAGAGAGAGAGAGAGAGAGAGAGAGAGAGAGAGAGAGAGAGAGAGAGAGAGAGAATGGGGGGATATATAGAGGGGGGAGAGTGTGAGAGAGATGGGTAAAGAGAGATAGAGATAGATAAGAAGATAGATATGTAGATAGAGATAAAGATAGAGATGGAGAATGAGGAGAGGAATATGGAGAGGAGAGAGATGTCCAGAGATAAAGAGAGAGAGGGGACATGAATATATAGAGATGGGTAGTGACAGAGAGAGAGGGAGGGATAAAAAGATAAAGATATAGATATGAAGTGATATATAAAGAGAGGGAGAGACATAGTAGTAGAGAGAGATAAATATGACTAAATAGAGATAGAGGGATAGATGAAAGAAGTGATGGGGAGAGATAGATATAAAGAAGAAAAGAGATAGGTGTAAAAAGAGGGAGAAGGAGAGATATGGAGAGAGAGGGATGGATAGAGGGAGGGATGTCTAGAGATATAGGGAGAGAGTGGAAGATAGAGGTATAGATGAAGATAGAGCAACAGAGGAAGAGAGAAAAATAGAAAGAGAGATAGAGAAAGGTAGAGGGGGAGATAAAGATAGAAATATAGGGAATAGAGAGGAAGAAATATAGAGATCTATAAAATAAGAGGGATATGTGTGTGTGTGTAACGTCCTAAAATTGCACCCCTTGTAATTTCCAACTATATTTGGGTCTTCGCCTTAGTGTTTATGCCCCTCGGCCTGATCTGAGACCTAAATATGCTCATGCACATCAAAAACACCTTGCAACTTAACAATGCACTCAAAATCCACCTTGATCTTGCCCCAAAATAGGGCAAGACCAGGGTGTGGTGCCCTGGTCCTCCTTAATGGGGACCTATCTCAAATTGAAGCGGGAAAATCCCCTTATATCGGCTTAAGTGGGAAAATCAGTCAGTTAATCCTACTGGAAAGTATATAAGAGGAATTTATTCTCTCATTTGAGGATCCAAAATCTAACGCATACACACAAGAGGTCATCAAGCATTCAAGCATTCAAGAGCAATTGAGCATTTTTCATCCTTCCTTCAAGCTTTGGAGCAGCAATAGAGTCAAGATTTCAAGCATTGAATAGGAGATTAACATTCTAATTCATGAAACCATAATTCCATGTGGAGGCAAGTAAAACTTCACAAGGAGGTATTAGAATTTCATTTTCACTCAATTCAACATCCCCTCAAAGAGGACGATTTCTATTTTCAGTCATTTCGTTTACATTATTTCAACCACTTGGTTAATTCAAAAACTAGGGTTTGACCTAAAGGTAAACCCCTATTCCCAACACATTTCCCTTTCTTTCTATGTGCAGGAAACAAGTGTGCAGTTGTACTTCTGCAATTAAGCTTTATTCGCAGAGATGGAAAAACCCTTTTCAACATGCACAAATTTTGAAGAACGGATAGGAGGGCGCCCCTGTCCAAACACACAGTCCTTGCAAATTTTGCCCGATTTCACAAAGCAGCTCTAAATCATCTCAAACTTCTCCAATCCAGGTGCACGACTGAATCTCGAATCTGTAGCTCGTTGTTTTCTCATACTTTATCTTCATTTCCAGCACTTAATCTTAATTCAACTAGTCAACTTACAAAAGAGGGTTGATTGCATTCCAATCACAACCAACCTACTTAGTATTCAATCCTTACATCATTTAGGATTGGATCTAGTAGATTCAACCCCTCTTTTGAATATAAAGTCCTCCTTAAGAGAAAATTGAGCTTAGTGAATTTTCCCTTCCCATGTGGAGAATTGGCTAAAGCTCTCAATTTTCTACTTTACATTTTAATGAACCTGCCTCCTTACACCCTTAATTCTGATTTTTGTTTTCAAATTTGAGTGCATGCAATTTAAAATTCAAATTTTCATTTACAAGTTTAATTTCTTTGCAATTTTTAAAAACTTAGAGGTTGAATTCACAAAAGCCCTAATTTTTAGATTCAAAATTGAGTTTGTCATTTGTCTAAATTGGATTGATTGTTTCAAATCTAAGAACTCTTCAATTTTGCAATTCAAGTTTTCATTTACATATTCAATTTTCAAAAAAATTAAAATTAAGTTGTTAAATCACAAAACCCTAATTTTTAATTTTAAAATTGACCTTGTGGATTGTGTAGATCTTGAATTTGGTCTTTGCTTCAATTTCAAAACTTCATTTTCCCTCCCAATATTCAAATTTTTAAATTTATTTTTTTTAAATTAAGCGGTTTATGCAACAAACCCTAATTTTTTTAATTACATTAATCTTATGCAATTTAAAATTTTCTTTTAAGCATTTAATTGATTCAATTAAATCTAAAGCCTCTTGTCTTACTTCTAAACATCATAAAACTCGGCCCTTAAGTGTGCCCTTTTTGTTGTTCTTTCAATTACTTATCTTCTCGAATATCCTAAGTGTGTCCTATTTCGACCTTGAAGGCTTATTTTTGCATATCTCAACATCTACAATTCCCATATGCTTCTGGAATTCACATTAAAATCACAATAGCTTGCTTCCCCAAAAATTTGGTAAAAAGTTGATTAGACCGTGTGTTCGGACGAAGTTGCTACCAACATGGTCCCAACTTTTTCTCCTTAAATTTTGAGAGCCTGTTTTGATTGCATTTTACTACACAATTCCAGAGATTTGTGAAATTTTATTGATTTTAGGTCACCCTAAGGTCGAAAACAAATCTGAATTTCAACATTTCCATTTTCAATTTAAATTTTAAAATTAAGTGGTTAACTACACATACCATAATTTTTAAAATTAAATTGATTTCTTCAATATTTCAACATTTCAAAATTTTAATTAAGAGGTTATATTTGGACAACACTAATTTTAATTTTGATTTTCCCTCCTTTAAAACTTTTAAAATTAAAGGTCATTTTCAGCCCTAAATTTAAATTTCAAATTCCTAGGAGATTGCATTATTCTTTCCAATTTATTTTCCTTAGTGCACAAGTTTTACTACTATTAGTCCTACCTATAGTATCCCTGTTAGAAGAAGTTGTATAATTAAGGTTGCCCAAGGTTTAATTACCGAGGAAATGGAGCCTAATTTGACTAGTTTTTTAAATGAGGATATTGGTGCTTCTTACCATCCTACAGATATTCTCGTTTATCCTCTTGATAACTCTCACAATGAGGAGGAATCACTAACTAGGGTATATGTTTATCAATTGGCAAAGATGGACAATCAATTTGGTAATCTTCAACAATGGATGAGGCAAGAATACCCGGAAAGTGAAGCTCTCCCATTGATTGAAGGATTAAAAAGAATGATTCAAAGTGATAAACAAGGTGTTGATATCTTGTGTGGTATTGCTCATATTGTTCATTCTAATATCATGCCTATGAAGAGTTGTGCTGAAAACCTAGGTGTTGACAGGTGTTTTGACACACTCACCAACAGTCAAGTAGTTTATGTGAACACTCACCACCTCTCCTGAAAAGCAATAAGTTTTGGGAAACTAACTACTCCAAGGTCTCTATAGTTGGGTCTCGATGGTGATGGGCAGTTCAATGGTTGATGCAATTGTACATGTCAAGGAGCCTATTGGTCGAAACAACTTTGAATTACCTATTTATTTATTTTTGTATTTTCTAATTTAGATTCTCTAAAAAATAAACAGCAAAAGATAGATCAGGGGACCAAGGAAATAACAATGAAATTGATACAATAACAACTGAATGATCCACACGGTTCGAATTTCATAACCCGATATTATCGATATCACCAAATCAGCATTCAAACAACGTGCTCCAGAAAGTATATAAAGTCAGACAACTTCACATACCAACGGAAATCAATATCATAAACCAATAATCACTCTATCAATTTAATCCTCATATACCATTTACATGCGCAATATGATTCATAAAATAACAAAGAATCCAAAAGAACTAGCTGTTTATTCAAATGATAGAAGTTTCCAGATTACGAAGTACATAACCACATAGAACACACAAGTAGATCAGGCAATCCACAAGCTACTTTTTGTATTAAACTTCAAAGAGTATCACAAAATCTTCTAAACTCATAAAAATATGCATAAAAATATCTAAAAGAATCTCTAGATTGGACCTCAAATTATCAATTCACAAACCCTTACAATGAAATTAATTTTAATTTATAGAGTTTCAAGTCCTAAATTCTAGGAATTAAAAGCTATCAGAACTAAGCATTACAAAAACAAGGATTTGCAGTTGGCGTGCAAGTCTCTGCCTTAAACTCCAATGAAACTACCAATTAACTATTACTAAGAAACATGCGAACCTGAAATTGGCCATTATAGCCATGCAAAATTGCCCAAAAACTGAAGTTGGTGTTGTGCAGCAGTTGAACACTTAGCCTTTGTGGTAATCAAAAATATCTTTAAAAAGCAGTCAAAATTGCATGTGTGCCAACTATATGTTCATCCTCTACTCCTTTTATAGCTCTTATAGTTACTGATGTAACATGCAACTGTATCTTCAGGAGGATCACCAACGTATAAAATAGGGAACTCGGACTTCTTCAAAATTTGCTTTGCCTGCTCCCACCTGTCAACCAACTTATCAATCACTCCCTCCACATGTATACACTGAGAAGTTAAAAATGAGTACCTATCCATTAACTCTGTATTAAACTTCGTTGTCGATGCAAAATGATGAGTTGCATACTGGTCCCATTGATCTAACACTACACCTTCCTTCAGGCGACCATCTCTCAAAATGTTATGACCATATACACCTAGCAACTTCTTTACAAAATTATCATATTTACCTATTGACTTCAAAAGACAGGCATGTGCCTCCAAAATCCTCAACCTACATTGCTCAAGAACATCTATCTTAAATTCTATTACAAAAATATAAGATTGCAAACTATCAAAATCATCTCCTCCCAGCAAATCTTCATTTTTAATCACTTCCTCACCTAAGGCCAATATTTTATTCAAGTTTTTACACTGCTTGGTGAAGTTTTTGATTCTCACTTCCCAATTTGCTGACAGTCTCTTATTGCTTTCTCTGTTTTGAGGACTCTTTCATAAATTCCTGTTGTATGCTATAGAAAAAGTTTCACCTTTAAAATATTATCCTTCGCCCATGATTTGGTAGTACTTGCTACTTTCCTTATTTCAATTAAAGTTCTCACATAACCTTTTGGGAGTGAAGATGTGGATGGCAGTGTGTCATCTGCCCTTGAGTCTAAAGGCTTCCCCATCTCCACAAGCAATTTCTTATACTATTCTAATTGCGCCTTTACCTGCAGTTGGGAGTTATGCTCCTTCTCCATTCTACTCCTCACTGTACTAGTAGCAAATTCCAAAGTGTCAAGCTCTCCCCACTTTGTCTTCTTCCCAATCCTAACCTGTGATACTTGATATGCATAAGGACCTTCCCCTTCAGCCTCCATAGGGGATGTGATATCGGCGATTACTTTACCGAAGCCAGTTCTAGATAAATGATGAATTGTTTTGGCCTTCTTTCCTTTCTTTGAATCCTCCATAATATCTTGTTGCAGCAAAATTTTAGGCAACACCACCTTTTTCTTCTTATTAAAAGTGAAAGTTAACCATTGTGGTGCTCCTTCATCTACACTTCCTCCTTGGGTGGCTATTTGTGTCATCACCCATCCAGCTTCTTGTGATGGTTCCTCCTCTTGTTTTGCATCATGTGTATTGAGAGGAGTTTGGATCTCTCCTTGGGTAGCGTGCACTG